>NC_056745.1:481787051-481899551 GCF_019279795.1 Protopterus annectens
TTTTTTTCTTGCTCCAGACCGATGTCAGAAAAAGTTAACAGTTGTATTTCTTGTGGGAAGCAAATACCTCATAAGGATTTTCATTCTTACTGTATTCCTTGCCTAGGCCCTGACCACGACGTTGCTAGCTGTCGGTTTTGTGCTAGATTTAACCAACGCACTGTTAAGCGTTGGTTCGATTTTGCCTTTCATTACTTTGGACGAAGGTTTAATTATATAATGCCGTCGGAACAGCCGATGACTGGAGTTTATAAAAAACGCAAGGAAAAGGTCAGGCATCCGAGTTCCAAAACCGACGAGGCCTCCGCTAGGCCAGTCGCCGGTTCTCAGTGATGCGCTTTTGCAGCCCCTGACACCCGCTACCTCAGAGCCACAGGCCCCTTCCGACTCCCACGTGGAGACAACTAGACCTCTGAATACTCAAGGTATTGGACACTCGGAAACTATTCCCTCAGATGGGTCCAGAGCCGCTGAGCAGGCATTGGCTTCTGAGAGTGTTTTCAGACCTAAACAGTTATATGTCAAGCCAACCTCAGCTTCCAAGGCAAAGACTAAAACAGCTTTAAAGACAAACAAGTACAGCATTCTCCTGGACAGAGTTCCATGCCTAAGAAACAGATGCTTACTGATCAGGTTTCCATTTCCATTTCCTCTGACTCCTCTTCAGAACAGGGATACTCTCTTCCTCCCTATAAGGATGTTGATGCTGAAGAAATGTATTCCTTCAGCCTCTCCTCCTGAGGATTATTCTTTTGGGGAAACCCTGCATACCATGAGGGAACATTTTCACTGGGAGAGCCAAGATTACGCAGAATCTAAGAAAAGGCTCAGAGACTTTTTTACTGCCCCAGCACAGACCTCTTGCTATTCCACCTGTTCTAGACATTGTAGATTATGTATTTTCAGAGTCCCGGCCTGTCTCCTGACTCTCTACCCCCTGCACCTGTTAAGCCAGGCAGATACTACAGGGTTCCAAATTCTCATAAATTTCTATATAAAAACCCTGCTGCTGACACAGAAACTATATCTCAGGGTCCCAAAGGGGTCAAGGCTTCCACTGCAAAAAACCCTGTCCCCTCTATCCAATCCTAAAGAGCTTGTCTCAAGGCCCAGCCTAGACATTCCCTCAAATTCCTCATCTACTGACCCATCAAAGCAATCAGATCCTGCACAGCCAACTCAGAACACTAAGTCTGGCTGCATGGCGAATAATATAACCACTCAGAACACTCCCTCCCTAAAACAGTTATGGATGTAATTTTGGAGGCCAGGAGGCCCAGCACTAAAAAATCTTATGCAGAAAAATGGAGAGATTCTGTGCTTGGAACCAGGCACAAGGAATTGACACGCTTGTACCAAATATTCCTCAGATTTTACAATACCTAACTGAGATGCTGGACAAAGGCCTATCCTTCTCATCAATTAAGATCCATGCCTGTGCCATTTCAGCTCATTACAATACGGACCCACCTATTTTTTCACATCCACTGCTAAGGCAGTACCTCAGAGGGGCCAAAAACATAAGACTTCCAAGAAGAGCACCAATACCTGCATGGGACCTCGATTTTGTCTTGGAAAAGCTCACACTGCCTCCTTTTGAGCCAGCCAATGCAGCTGAGATAAAATTCTTATCATGGAAAACATCTCTGCTCCTAGCAATAACTTCAGCAAGAAGAGTCTCAGAGTTACAGGCATTAATGGCTGTGGAACCTTTTATTATTTTCCATTCGGACAGGGTTTCTCTAAGGACAAACCCAACATTTATGCCTAAGGTGGTGTCTAGTGTGGCTCTTAACCAAAACCATTAATTTGCCTACCTTTTTTCCAAACCCGCAGTATAAAGGGGAGAGACATCTGCATTCTTTCGATATACACAGACAGTTACGCTTCTACTTGGACAAAACTAAAGCTTTCAGAAAGACTGAGCAACTTTTAGTGGCATATGCTGCAGGATCGCAAGGAAAGGCTATTTCAAAGCAGACTGTTTCAAAATGGATAGGCCACTGCATTCGTTTCTGCTATTCACAACATGGCAAATCAGTGCCTAAGGGCATTAGGCCACATTCAACCAGAGCAGCAGCCACTTCAGCAGCCTTCCTCAGAGGAGTACCAACCAAGGATATTTTGGAGGCTGCAACTTGGACTTCAGTGCACACTTTTACAAAGCACTACCACTTACCTCGTTACTCTAAATACAGAGCAGGCTTTGCCACTGCAGTTCTGCATGGCCTCATAGCCACTCCTAATTCTATTTAGGCCCAGCCACCCAACCTCAGCTTTGGGATTCAACCCAAGTGTAATGACTGCAACAGTGAAACACGATGAACATAGTACAGTTGTGTGCCTACCATAAATGTAGATGTTTGAGTGTATTCACTGTTGCAGTCCAGGTTACCCACCCTCCAGCCCCCTTTCTTCTTTGGGCTATACCTCTACTCTACTAGGTTCAAAAGCTTTTTGGTGTATTTGCTTTTTTGTTGGAGGTATGACCTTTATATTTATAGATTTAATTGCTTATCATTAGGGGGGCACCTGACATCTAGGGTAAGAAAAACTGATGTAATGGCGTCAGCTGCATGCTTTATACCCCTGACTACCTGACGTCACAGAAGATGAGACAGCAACCGACGCAGGACCCAAGACTTTGATAATCAGGCTGACTGGGGGCTACTGCAAGCAGATAACCCAAATGTGATGACTGCAACAGTGAATACACTCGGACATCTACATTTATGGTAAGTGTACACAACTGTACTTTTCACTCTGTTAGACAGGGACAGCCAGAACCCCAGGATGCTTATGTAATGAGTTGCCTGTCTGATTCGGAACCCTCTAATATTCTCAGAAAGCAGGTTCACTGTAAGCATTCTTGTAAGTGGAAACACATCAACTTATCTTCTGAGTCCGTCACTGAAGACACAGAGTTTAGATAAAGAAGGATCCCCCAGATCCCCACCTGAAGATGTCACTTTTGGTGAAATTTTGGAGTTGATGTAACAAAATGGGGGATGGTCCACCATTGATTTTTCTCTAGAAGAGTCTGTGTTCCTGGAGGCCTTCGTTTGTGACCCATTAACATCCTGGGTGGTACCCTCCCATTTTACCCCTTAGTTGATTTGAGGGCATGGTGGGCATGTAAAGACCTGGAAATGGTGGAGCAAGGGGCCACCTGTAGATGCAATCTTGATATTTGCATCAGCCAAAAAGGAGACCTCAAAGAGGAGAGCACCTTGGTCCATCCCCTCAACAGAGTCCAGGGTGTTGGATCATTTTGGTAAACCTACCTATGCTTTGCCGTCCTTTGCTGTGCGAGTGCTTAACTACTTGACGTATGTCACTTGATTCCAGAGAGATTTGACCAAGGAGATTTCCAAATCTTTGGAAGGGGTCCTGCCAACAGGTATCCAGAAAAAGGTAAACTCTCATCTATCGACCCTACAGTCATCATCTAACTCTGTGGTGCAGCTGATGGTACAAGAGCAGAAGGCACCGGCATTACAGTCTGCTGGTATGCATAATGTGCCTTAGTGAATTTGCGGAAAGTTTCAAATGTTCTTCATCAACACCCCTTATGATGGATCCACCTTTTTTGGACCAAAGGTGAAAGAAACTTTAACTGGAGGTCAGCAAGATGGTAAGGACTCTCTGCACTTTTTGCATCTTATTCTCCACTCCTCAGAGATCTTTCTCCAGAAATCAGAGGTCTGGGAAGAAGATGTGGTTTAGGAAATCACAAAGATCATACCAAGACCCTTCTTGTGATTGTCTTCCCTGTGGCAGAGGGAGAGAACATCAAAACAGACCTCATTCAAAGGGCAGAAATGGACTTAAGAATTGGGGAATCAACTTCTGTCACCCCTGAGATGTTGCCTGACTACTGTGCTCTGAAGATAGACATGTGGGCATTTGTCTTTGCATTTTTACTGCCTGGCAACCATAACAGCATACCTGGGTGCCAGACATTATTTCCAGATGCTATACAATTCCTGATGATGTCCTTCATGGATGCATCTGCAGTCATAACAAGGGTGCAATGTATCGCAGGCCCCCTGCAGTCGCGGATTCGGATTCCAAGTCGGCTTCGGGCTGATGTGCACTCCCACCGGCGTCATCTCTGTTGGTCTTCGTATAAAAGCATCAGCCGACGCCATTTTCCTCAGTCTTGTCGGATCCAGAGATTACTTCTCAGCGATGTCAGAAAAGTTAACAATTGTTTAACCTGTGGGAAACAAATACCTCATAAAGATTTCCATCTTACTGTCTGCCTTGTTTAGGCCCAGCCCACGACGTAGCAGCCTGTTCGCCTGTGCTTTTCTAAAACTGCTCAAAGTACAGCTGAACCTATTCTTACAACTGAGGCCCCTACAACTCTTGAATCGACCTCAGAAATTTTACCCACTACGGTGGTTGACTTATCAGACACCATCCCTTGGATGTCTCTACCCCAGCGTGGTGCTGCTAGGCCTCCAGCTGCCATGTCCATTAAGGCCTTCGCCAGGGCTAAAGCAGCCAAGACTACTAAAACAGTGCCTGTTAAACCCCCACATCCAGGCCCTCTTCTAGTTCTCAAATGCTTTGGCAGAAGATTTAATTTCTTTAATTAGAGGATCTCAATCTCATCCAGACAGGGCCTCTCAGCCCCCAGAGAAGAGACCTAGGGCAGAGCCCCCTGAGCCAGTGTCTTCTGATGATTCTGCTGATGAATCAGACATAACTGACCAGCCTGAGGCTCCCTTCTCCAATTTTGAAGATTCTGATGCTGAAGAATCCATTCCCCAGAAGAATTCTCCTTTGGGGAAACCTTGAGAACAGTTCCAATGGCAGCAACAGGATTTTCAGACTCAGAAAAAGACTTAGGACCTTTCTGCACCTCCCACACAGGCCCTTAGCTATACCTCCTGTTCTCTCTGTGGTGGATGATGCTTTCAATGATGTTTGCCAGATTCTTAGCCCCTGCCAAACCAGACAGATTTTACAGGGTGCCAGATTCTCATCACCACCTTTACAAGGCCCCACTTGCAGACCCAGAAACTATATCCCAGGGTCCCAAGGTAGCCGCGACCACAGCTAAAACCCTATTCCTTCTGAAAGGGAAAGGTCATTAGACAGATGGGGTAAAAAGGTCTACACTTCAGCTACTCTCAGCTAGAGCTTTAAACTGTCAGTTTCACATGATACAATACCAAGAGTTTATGCTTGATCAGTTAACTAAAAAACCTAACCACTGATGAATCTCTTGATAAGAAATATGTAACAGAGATGGTAAATAACATACAACAGGTTAGCAACCATTCCTTAAAATGTGGCTATGATGCACTGGAGGCTTCATTTAGATCAGCCATGACAGGCACAGTGATAAGAAGGCATGCATGGCTAAAGGAACAAGCTTTACCGGATCATGTTAAAGCTAAGTTGCTAGATGCTCCTATGGACAAGACAAGTTTGTTTGGTACACCTGCCCAGCAGGTTATGAAGAAAATGGAAGAAAAGGCAAAATCTGTTCAAACTGTTAAAGATTTCTTGCAGGTTCAACCCCAAGGTTTAGCAGGAACTGGCCTGCCAAAATTGGTCCTTTCCTGACTCCACAAAATTTCAAAGGGCAGGAATATCCAGAGGCAGAAACCAATCCAGAGGAGGTGCCTACAGACGACAGTGGCAAGGTAACAACAGAGGCACAGACACAGCCACTGCCACTACATCAGCACAACCACAGTGACTTAATCCTAAGAACAAATAGCAGCTCCTCTAGGTGGAAAGTTAACCTTATTTTCAAAGAACTGGCACTACATAACAAAAGACAAGTGGATTTTACAAACCATAGATCAAGGTTACGGTTTCACTTCCACACTTTACCAGTCAAAAGAGGAATGCCAAATCTACCTCCAAATCAAAACAGAGGCTCCAGATAATGGAGTTAGCAAACATGAGAGCTGTGGAAAGAGTGCCAACAGCAGAACAAGGGGTTCTACTCCAGACTATTCCTAGTTCCAAGAAAGGAAAAAGTTGGAGACCAATTCGACCTGTCCACCTTAAATACATACATCATTGTCCCAAAATTCAAAATGCTGACCCTACAGCAACTTCTCCCATGCTGGGCAAGGAGTCTTGGCTGGTAACTCTAGATCTCAAGGAGGCATACCCCAATCTGCAGAAGATACCTCAGATTTCTTTCAGGATCAGAGCACTATCAATTCTCAGCATTGCCCTTTGGCTTATCTACGTATTCACAAAATGCCTGGCATCAGTAATTCAAAATTACCCATACCTGGACGACTGCCTGCTACAAGGGGACAACAAAAGCAAGCTGACAACAGATTTACAAAGGGTCATTTACTTGCTACAAGGACTGGGATACACAGTCAATTTACAAAAGTCAAGGCTGATACCATCCCAAACAAGGACATTCGAATTGGACACAGTACAACAAATGGCATTCCTGACTACAGAAAACAAAAGAACTTCCTCTTTACTTCTTGGCACTAACAAAACTGAACAAGTTAACAGCAAGAAAAGTTCTGCAGGCCTTGGGCTTCATGGCATCATGCATAATCTTGGTCCCATTTGCCAGACTACATGAGGAAACTACAGTGGTACCTAAAGAATTTATGGTCCCAACACAGACACAGTCTAGAAACAGAAATCCCACTAATTCCATGCTTAAAACAGGAGTTCCTATTGCCAGTCAAACCCCCCTACCTAGATGTCAACCAAGCCAGACCATCACAACAGACGCTTCAGACCTAGGATGGGGGCCCACATGCTGGACAAATGAAGGATTGTGGACACAGGATCAACTTCACCTGCACATCAATAAAAGAAATGCTGGCAGTAAAACTGGCAATCCAAAAGTTCAAACCATTTCTCAAAGAGGGCCAGTTGATGATAAGGACAGACAACACCACAGTCATGTGGTACATCAACAAACAGGAGGCACTCATTCATACCCCCTATGCAGAATGACCTTGGAGCTGTGGACCCAACATTCAGTTACAGGCAATATTTGTACCTGGGAAAGACAATACCCTGGCAGACATATTAAGCAGAACCACTTAATGGAAGCTGCACCCGGACATCTTCAAGACCATCTCAAGAAATGGGAATGCCACAGATAGACCTATTCGCATCACCTCTCAATCACCAGCTCAAAAATTCTGCACAAGGACATTCCACCCACTAGCATGGAAGGTGGACTCACTCTCCTTCAACTGGAAAGGCCTAACAGCATATGCATTCCCACCTCTTCCTTTGATACACAAGGTACTACTAAAAATCAAGGAAGAACGTCCAAGGATAATCCTGATAGCTCCAAACTGGCCAAGACAACACTGGTACCCACTACTGAAGAGCATGTCTCGAACAATATTGATGCCTTTGATGTTAACGAACAACTACAGCATCATACATCCAAACCTAAAACGCTGCAACTGACTGCATGGAACATCACATAGCAGCAGCTAATCCAGAACTTTCCCAAAGAGTTAAAGACATTATTCTTGAAGCACGCAGACCTTCAACAAGAAGGAACTATGCTGGAAAATGGAAAAGGTTTGTCATTTGGAGTACGGAAAGAGGAAAAGATGTGTCAAACATAGATATGCCTAACATTCTGGCGTACCTGGTCAACTTCTTCATTCAGGCCTGTCCTACTCCTCCATCAAGATACATGCATCAGCTATTTCAGCAGAATACAGCTTTGATCCACCTGTTTTTCATCCCTCCTTGCTCAGACAGTTCCTCAGAGGAATCAAGAATGTAAAACCTCCAAGGAAACCACCATTACCAGCTTGGGATTTAAACTTTGTGCTAGAAAAGTTGACACTATCACCCTTTGAACCAGCAGCAACAGCAGACCTACAACACCTGTCATGGAAAACTGCTTTCCTACTGGCAATTACTTCAGCAAGGAGGGTTTCAGAACTACAGGCCTTAATGGCAGTGCAACCCTTCCTAATCTTCCACCAAGATAGTGTCCATGAGGACTAATCCTACATTTATGCCCAAGGTGGTATCCAGAGTGTCTTTAAACCAGGCAATCCACCTACCTACCTTCTTTCCCAACCCACAAAACAGGGAAAGAATACTGCATACCTTGGATGTACATAGACAGCTACGCTTACTTGGACAGAACAAAAAATAGCAGAAAGACTGACCAACTTTTGTAGCCTATGCAACAGGAAGGAAGGAAAAGCTATTTCCAAACAGACAATCTCCAAATGGATAGGAAATTGCATATACTGTTACTCCTTCCATGGAAAACCAATTCCACAGAACATAAGACCTCATTCTACAAGGGCAACAGCCACTACCACAGCCTTCTTACGAGGTGGCAACCAAAGACATTATTGAGGCGGCTACTTGGACCTCCGCATACATTTGCCAAGCATTATAATTTGCCTCTATATTCCAGATCCCGAGCAGGGTTTGCCACTGCTGTACTGCAAGGGATCCTAAACACACCATAATCTACTTTTATCCTCCTCCCTAGTTGGCTATGGTATTCTACCCATTGTTATGACTGCAGATGCATCCATGAAGGACATAGTACAGTTTTGTACCTACCATAAATGTAGATGTCGAACTGGATAGCATCTGCAGTCAGGATTACCTCCCTCCTTCCCCTCTGTGGTACTCCTAGGGTGTTTACCCTAATAGCTAGCTGTTGGGGGAGTCTTTATGGTGTATTTGTTTGTATATATGTACATATATGCTTATTGTTGTGTTTACCTCTATCTATTTGGAAACATTGGCATCTATCCAAATTTTTAGCCTGCAAGAGGGCTACTGGCATCTGCGGCAAGAAACACTGAGGAAAATGGCCGGCTGATACTTTACCAACAGAGATGACGTCGGGTGGAGTGCGACATCAGCCGAAGCCGGACCCGGACTTTGGAATCCGGCCGACTGCAGGGCTGCCTGACGACAGGACAACCCACTTGTTATGACTGCAGCTGCTATCCAGTTCGGACATCTACATTTATGGTAGGTACAAAACTGTACTTTCTACCCTTAGCAGGGGCTAGTAGCAGCTAAAATTTCAAAGCTGTTTGAGAGAGTCACCAGATTGATCCCCAAAGACCAACAAGGATCCGGAGTATACTCCAGGTTCTTTTTAGTTTCAAAGAAAATAGGGGACCTCAGACCCATATTGGACCTGAGCTATCTAAACCAGATGTTCTTCGTGTTTCACTGTTGCAGTCATCAGCTGTGGGTTATCCCTGCTGTGGTAGCCCTTGGGCGGCCCAAATACCAGAGTCACTGTTTTTCTGTGTCCGCTGCTGTCGCCTGTAGACTGACGTCAGGTAGTCAGTGCTATATAGCATGGCAGCTGACGCCATTACATCAGTCTTTCTTGCCTTGGAGCCAGTAGCAGAAGCAGTTTGCAAGTGTGCTGGTTGATCGCTACCAGAGCTCTGATCACAGCTGAAAACGTATAAAGCTAAGTACCCCATTGGGGATCTTTTTTTCTTGCACTAACCGATATCCAAAAAAGAAAATAATTGTCTCACTTGTGGAAAGCAGATCCCACACCGAGACTTCCATTCATACTGCTTCACTTGTTTAGGCCCATACCACGATGTCACCTGTTGCCGGTTCTGTCCCCTCTATAATGTGAGAACCATTCATCGTATATCTCTTTTTGTGGCCAGGTATTTTTGTCCTCTGTCTTCACAAATGGCATCCATCAGCCAACAGTCAGTAGAGCCTCCGAAAAAATGTAGGGATACAGATAGAGACAAGACTACACAAGGCTAAGGATGACTCTTCCACTAAGCAGGTCATCAGTTCTCCGGAATTCAGTGATGAATGATGCGATAGCTATGCAGGCCTCTTTCGAGGCCATTTTGGAGTCCAGTATGCCGCAGAAATCTTCTTTGCCTTCAGAGCCTTTGGTTGTCACTGCCTCGGTTGGGTCCAGAGCCGCGACGCAGGCACTGGCTTCCGATGAGGTCTTTCCCACTACTGATTCTCATCAGAAACTGGCATCTTCGCACCTGACTACTGTTTCTCTCAAACCGATGAATACCATTAGGCCTAGAAGCCAGGCTCCCGCTCCTCCACCCCAGGCCCAAATGCTTAAGATGGCAGAGGATTTTATTTCCCTTATCAGGGGCAGTCGAGCCACAACTTCTAAAAGGAAAAGACACCCTTCTCCTGAACTATTGATGGAGCAAGATTTTGAGGAATCTGATTTATTTAGATTTTGAAGAGCAACAACAACCTTTGACTGCTTATGAGAAATCAGATGCAGAGGAATCCTTCCTTTCTGCCTCCCCACCAGAAGACCTTTCTTTGGGGAAACCCTCCACACCCCCAGGGAACATTTCCTGTGGAAATCTCAGGACTTCCCTCAGTCTAAGAAAAGGCTAAGAGAATTTCTAGACCTGCCTCAGCACAGATCCCTGTATGGTTGAAGGAGCAACCTCTACCTGATCATGTAAAGTCTAAATTAATTGATGCACCCTTGGATAAAGACTGCTTGTTTGGAGAAAAAGCCGAAGAGGTGCTTAAAAAGATGGTAGACAAAGCAAAATCTATGCAAACAGTAAAAGATTTCTTTCAGGTTCAGCCTCCTAGATTCGGCAGGAATTTTCCCTCTAAGCACTGGTCTTTTCCTGCTCCTAGCAGACAGGGGCAAGCTAAGCCCTGCAGGGACAGGCCACCCAGGTCCCTATCCTAGGGACAATGGAGAACCAAACAGTGGACCACTTCTGCCTCTAAGACAGGGAGATCTAAGCCATCCCTCTGTGGCAAAAACTCTCAATGACTCCCAATCCCCCCTTTGCCCTCCTTTCACCCACCAAAAGCTCGGAAGAAGGCTGTCCCTCTGCAAAGAAAATTGTCCGTCTGTAACAAAGGACTAATGGGTCTTAAAGATCATTTTTTAGAGATACAAATTCACTTTCAACAAACTCCCAATACCCAGCGGGTACCCAGACTTCCCTCCAAATCAGTGGGAAGAGGCATTAAAACAAGTCCAAACTCTCCTATCCCAGGGGGCAGTAGAACCTGTTCCCGCAGCTCAAACAGGCAAAGGCTTTTATTCCAGGCTATTCCTTGTTCCCAGAAAGGAGGGTACTTGGTGCCCCAACCTGGATCTGTCCATTCTGAACACCTCCCTGGTGGTCCCCAAATTCAGAATGCTATCCTTACAGCAGCTGCTGCCTATGCTGACAAAAAATGCTTGGTTAGTGGCCCTGAACCTAAAGGATGCATACCTCCACATCCTCATAAGGGAGTCCTGCAGGAAATTCCTGCTTTTCAGAGCAGGCTCACAACACTTTCGGTTCTCTGCTCTTCCCTTTGGCTTATCTACTGCTCCCAGGGTTTTCACCAAATGGTTGGCCTTGGCCATAGCAATTTGCAGACAGAGAAATATACAGCTTTACCCTTATCTGGATGACTGCCTCATTCAGGCAGAGTGCAAAGAAACCTGCTCCAGGGCTTCCACTTTGTCAAAACCCTCCTAACTTCCTTGAAGTTCACCATCAATGAGAAGAAATCAAAACAAACACCCTCCAGGAGGATCATTTTCTTGGGAGCACTGCTGGACACAGCATCCCAAATGGCCTTCCTATCCCCAGAAAAGTAGAGCTTCCTGCCTCTGTACTTTACCCAGCTGGCATCCAAAAGTCACCTCAAAGTGAGGAAGTTCCTGCAAGCCTTGGGGTACATGGCATCTTGCATCCTTCTAATTCCTCTGGCCAGGCTTCACATGAGGAAACTTCAGTGGTATCTAAAGAACCTTTGGTGTCAACACTCACAGCCTCTAGAGACCTCTCTCCCTTTGATCCCCCGTATAAGGGCCACGTTTCTCTGGTGGGCAGGGGCCTGTGCCAGGAACCAGGGTCTCCCTTCATCCTCCGCCCTACCGGGCAGACCATCACCACCGACGCCTCAGACATTGCTTGAGGCACCCACCTAGCAGGCAGGTGCACCCAAGGTCTTTGGGATGCCCAACACCTTCCCATACATATCAACCCGAAGGAAATGATGGCAGTGCAAAAGGCTCTCACATCTTTCCAACCCCATCTCAGGCCAGGGGTTCTCCTTATCAAAACAGACAACACCACGGTAATGTGTGGTACATCAACAAGCAGGGAGGGACACAATCTTTACCCTCTGTGCAGGCTAGCCATGAACCTCTGGCTGACTGCCTTCTCCATGGGATTACACCTAATGCCTAATACCTACCAGGGATCAACAACACCCTGGCAGACCAATTAAGCAGACACTTACTGGACCCCCACGAATGGCAGCTCCACAAAAAGATCTTTTTGCGAGTCACTCAACTGTGGGGAAATCTGGAGGTGGATCTCTTTGCTTCGCACCTCAACCACCAGCTAAAGAAATTCTGTACCAGGGAGTATCACCACCTAGCATGGAAGGGTGGATACCTTGACCTTCCCCTGGAACTCCGTCTTTGTGTACACATTCCCCCCTCTGCCTCTTATTCCCAGGGTACTTATCATGATAAGGAAGGAGGGACCCAAGGCCATCCTCATTGTTCCAGATTAACCCAGACAGCATTGGTACCCCTTGCTGTGCAGCCTGACATCACAGCCTCCCAGGCAGCTTCCCCAGATCCAGTACCTCTTGATTCAAGCAAGGGGGGAAGTACTGCACCCAGATTTGCCAACTCTCAAACTATCAGCATGGCTGATACTCCCAAGGTAAGCAAGGGGCTTCTGCTAACCAAGCAAGTCCTAGACATTATCTCAGAGGCCAGAAGGCCCAGGACCAGAAAATTTTATGCAGGGCAATGGAAAAGATTCTGCTCCCGGAGCCAGTCCAGAGGGGCCAGTTCCTCACAATCTTCCCTCCCTCTTATCCTGGACTATCTAGCAGAATTACTCAATAGTGGCCTCTTCTTCTCTTCCTTTAAAATCCACGCCTCAGCCATTTCAGCTCATTTTAATAAAGACCAGCCCCTGTTCTCTCATCCTTTGATTAAACAATTCCTCAGAGGGGCTTCTATAATATCAGACCTCCCAGAAGGCCACCTACGCCAGCCTAGGACCTAAGTTATGTTTTGAAAAAACTAACCTTACCACCCTTCGAATCTGCTGCTTCAGCAGAACGGAATTACCTCTCCTGGAAGACTGCATTTTTGCTAGCTATCGCCTCAGCCAGAAGGGTTTCTGAACTTCGGGCACTGATGGCCATTCAGCCCTTCATTATTGTCCATGCAGACAGGGTTTCCCTTAGGACTAACCTCTCATTTATGCCCAAGGTGGTATCTAATGCGACTCTCAACCAGGCCATTCATCTGCCCACCTTCTTCCCTAAGCCTCAAAACAAGGGGGGGGGGGATTCTGCCCTCTCTAGACGTGCTCATACTACCTGGACCGTACTAAACCCTTCAGAAAAATGGACCAACTTCTTGTCAGTTTTGCCCAAGGGGCAGAGAGAAAGCCCATTTCCAAGCAGACTTTTTCCAAATGGATATCGCACTGTATCCATTTCTGCTACAGATTTCATGGGAAACCTCCCCCTAAGTCTGTTCGTACCCATTCCACTAGGGCAGCATCCACTTCTACAGCATTCCTCAGAGGAGTTCCCACCAGGGGCATCTTGGAAGCTTCCACCTGGACCTCGGTCCATATCTTTACAAAGCATTATCACCTTCCTCTTTTCTCTAAGGCTAGGGCAGGGTTTGCCTCTGCAGTTCTGCAGGGCTTGCTTACCCATGCCTAGGTCTGTAACTAATCCTTCCACCCTTCTCCTCAGCTTTGGGAATCCTCCCACAGGTGAAGGCTGCAACAGTGAAACATGAAGAACATAGTACAGTTGTGTACACTTACCATAAATGTAGATGTTCGAGTGTATTTACTGTTGCAGTCCTGGTTTCCCTCCCTCCTTCCCCCTTATATCCTCTATCATTAGGGAGACATGAGCTTCTTGGGGTGGTTGTTAACCACCAGGACCACTTTGCCATATTTCGTGGGGCTTCTAACTGGTTAGGGCAATAAAAACTGATGTAATGGCATCAGCTGCCTTGCTTTATAGCACTGACGGCCTGATGTCGGTTTATAGGCGACAGCAGCCGATGCAGAAAAATACTGACTCTGGTATTTGGGCCAGCCAAGGGTTACCATGGCAGGGATAACCCACAGGTGATGACTGCAACAGTGAATACACTCTAACATCTACATTTATGTTAAGTGTACACAACTGTACTTTTGTGAGACATGCAAAATTCTGGGTGGTCACACTTCAAACTGTTTTGCTTCTGTTGAGAAAGGACACTTGGATGTGCCTAACAGATCTCAAGGACGCATACCATCACATAAGCAGAGAGAGACTTCTGAGGAGATTTCTCAGTTTCCAACCGTCAGCCAGTCATTATCAGTTCAGGACACTGCCCTTCGGTCTTACTACAGCCCCAGGATGTTCACCAAGATGATGACAGTGGTAGCAGCATGACTCTGTCTGCTGGGGGATTCAGGTCTTCCCATATCTGGACAATTGGCTCCTAACAGCTACCTTGAGTCTGGCGTGTCAACACAGAGACCTCTTGTACCAGTTACTTCAGAGGCTTGGTATCACCATCAGTTGAGAAAAAAGTCAACTCACCCCTACTCAAACAGTCTGTCAAATAGTCAGCTTTCCCTCTGGATATTTGCGTCACCTCTGAGACATTTTACTCTCCGAGCAATAATAATACTTCGGATGCTAAGCTTAATGGCATCCACTGTACTACTGGTACCCTTGTCCACTTGAGAGTTCTTTAGTGGACATTGGCCATACAGTGGTTGCAGAGTCGTCATCCTCTCTGTGCAAAGATAATCCCACCAGTTTGCAGAAACCATGCTTCATGGTGGATAACGTCCCCATATGTCACAGAGGGTCTCCTGTTTGATAGAGACCCCCTGGCAGCAGTGGTGAACATGAACGCTTCCCTCTTAGGGTGGGACCATTTTGAGGGAAAAAATGTCCAAGGCTCCTGGTTACAAACAAAGGTAAAACTTCCCATCAGTTTTCTGGATATGCGAGTAGCACTCCTAGTGCTGCAGGCTCTTCAGGGTACTCTTTCTCAGAGGTATGATAGCGATTCAGGCAGCAGTATATCAGTAGTATGGTACCTAAACAAACAAGGGGGAACACACTTATCTGTTATGTCTGGAGGCCATGAGGGTATGCCATTGGGCAATGTCTTCACATTGCTTTCTAGCAATTCACATCCCAGGAAATTCCAGTGTTGTAGCAGACAAAACTTATCAGATCTATTCTGATCCCTCATAACTCGTCCCTAAACTCAGTAGTAGCAGCAGAGATTCATCAGTCACTGGGAGTATCCTTTCTGAGTTCTCTTGGCATCATATGTCAACAACAAATACAGCAGTTACTTCACTCTTATCTCTTCACAGGGACATTCACCGAGGGACACTCTTGTCCATCATTTATCCCAGGGATGACTCTATGCCTTTCCTCCCCTTCCCCTAATGAACAAATTCCTACAGAAAGCAAGGATGTGCAAGGCTAGAGTAATCCTTGTAATTCTGTTTTAGCCCTGACAAACACGTTTCCCTTCTTGTGACCTGTACTAGTTCATCCTCCTTGAATGCTGGACTACTTTGCAGATCTTCTGTCTCATCCTTCCGGCTTGCCTTCTCTGGATTAGAAATCCATTAAACTAAATGCATGTGTTCTCCAATTTTGACAATCGCCAGAGATGACAGACCGTCCCATGCAATGGTTCACATTCTGACAGCTCCACAAAACATTTCTACTACCAAAGTGTACCATAGTAAGTGGAAAAGATTTTCCATATGGCATATTCGAAAGGTGTAGACCCATTCTCAGTTTCAGTTCCTACCATCCATTTCAGAATTGTTTCATACAGGCTCCCGCTATTCTGCCATCAAAGTGCAGATGGCGGTCATTTCCAACTTCCATATATGTTTTGGCAGTTTCTCCATAGCCTTCCTTAAATTTCAAAAGCCTTAAAGATACCTTCCTTCTCAGACCATCTATTAGAGATCTGATGCCTCTTTGGAACAGTATTGTTATGCTACAAACTTTGACACAATTGCCCTTTGAACGAGCAGCATCACCAGATATTAAATTTCTTTCTTGGAAATTTTTTTTCCTGGTGGCGATTACATCAGCCAGAAGAATTTCAGAATTACAGGCCCTTTCTGCTAAACCACCCTATCTGATCTTTCATAAGGATAGGGTTACTTTGAGAACTAATCCTTCTTTTTTATTGAAGATGGCATCCAAGTCTAACTTGAATCAGTCTATTAGTTTACCAGTTTTCCTTCCAAAGTTTTCTAATAAAGGGGAATACATCTTATAGACTTTTGGACGTTCACAGCCAGTTGCAGTTTTAGCTACACAGGACAAGACTCATCAGGAAATCTGATCAATTGTTTGTATTTTTCTCAAAGCAGAAATTAAGGAAAGCAGTTTCCAAATTTACTTTGTCCATTTGGCTCTCAAATTTTATTTCATTTGTATATACAAAGAAAAGTTTACCATTATTTTCTAAACCAAGAGCGCATTCAACCAGAGCAGTAAAAACCTCAACAGCATATGCAAACAGACTACCTGTTGATGATGTCTGCGCAGCAGCTACTTGGGTCAACAGTGCACACCTTTATTTTCCATGACAAATTGGATGAACAGTCAATACATTGTTCGTCCTTTGGCTCCACCATTCTCTGGAATGCCCTTCCATGAATCCACTCAGGTCTTAGTGGTTGAGAATCTGTCCCATAGTTGAATCGGATGAAAATAGACAACATTGGATACGAAAATTGCTTACTCACCATAACGATAGATTCATGTTGTCTGTTTTTCGCCTGGTTCTTCCTCATACAGGATGTTGTGTTTGTTAGCGTTAGTCATGTCAGTATGTAGGCAATGCAAACTTGATCTGAGGTGGAATGCAGTGGATTATGGGTAGGGGAGGAGTCTGAGTCCCGTAGCAAAGTTTTCTTAGTCAGTACCAAGGTTGGATCCCATCAACCGGACAAAAAATTAACAACATGATTCTGTCGTTATGGTGTGCATAACTTTCACTTTCTTTGTATACTCCAAGATCCTATTTTTTTTTTAAATAGTACTGCAGTACAGGCCACACTGCACCAATGAACTTGTGTGCTGCAGTACTAAGTATTGATTCATCATCCAAATGGAAGAACAGTGGTGAATCAGAAGGAATCTGAGCATTAAAAAAAAAAAAAAAAACTTCACAGAAATAATAGAGGTAATCTGCCTTATGTTTGGAGCCTGTAACAGGAAAAATAAGAGACTCGCAAATCTAAGGAAACTGGTTTTAGTGATCAAGAGAAGATAGCTTTGTTTACAGATATTTTATTGTATTTGATAGACCCAGATCAGGAGATTCCGGTGCTGTAGAATGTTTCGATACTGTTCCAGATATTTTGAGATACAAAATAAATTAAGGTAAAATGAAAGCAATAGCTGTAATTTTTTTATTTTTGCCTACATTTATTTATGGGGACACGGCAAAACAAAATACTTGGGCATATGGATTGAAAAAGATACTGGCTTGGCAGCTAAAGACTTATGGGAGGAAACTAAGCAGAAGTTAATTAGTAAAATATGAAATTGGAGGGTTATCATCATGGAGTTATATGGTAAGATACAATCAATGAAAATGTTTATAGTTCTTTCTGATATGAACATAGGCCAGACACAGTTTTCTGATCCAGATATGAAGTTGATGGCAATGAATAAGGAACTGATAATTTGGGAGGGAAAATGGACAAGACTTAATGGGATAAGCTGATTCTCTCTATTGTGAAAGGTTGATTAGGAGTTCTAGATTTGAATGGGTGCTTTATGGACATACAGTTGAGGTTTGTATATACAACACAAGGTAAGGAATGTAGGTCGAAGTGGAAAAATATGATGGTGGTACAATGTGGAAGGTACACAGGATAAAGAGATGTTAGTATTTTTGGATGCAAGCCATTAAATCAACTATTATACAACAACCCCCCATTAATATTCCAAAACTTGCACGCTGATTGGTCAGCGTGCACATTGTAAATCAGAGTTATAGTAATGGAAAAAGGTTTGGTGGTCGCCCGGACTTTTTCCATTAGTATAACTTTTTTTTTTTTTTTTTTTTTTTACATCCACGGAGAACGCAAGATCTCCGTTGCTTTTTACAACCTGTCTCCCTAACATAGCAAGACAGCTTTAAAAAAAGTAACGGAGATCTTCCTATCTCATTTGCTTTTTTTAAAGGTGTCTCGCTTTGTTAAATGGGTTTAACATAGCGAGACAGCTTTAAAAAAAGTAACTGAGATCTTCCTATCTCCGTTGCTTTTTTCAAAACTGTCTCGCAATGTTAAATGGGTTTAACATAGCGAGACAGCGTTAAAAAAAGCAATGGAGATTCTCCGTTGCTTTTTTTAAAGCTGTCTCCCTATGTTAAACTCCTTTAAAATAGCGAGATAGTTTGTAAAAAGCAGCGGAGATCTTGCTTTCTCCATTGCTTTTGCCCACAGCTCTGATGTACTGCGTAAGCATACGCATGCGCAGTACATCAGAGCTGCCGCAGAGTACCATACAGCTGCAGAAGGGCAGCAAGGAGGCATTATACAATGCCATTATTTAAGAAAAGTAATTATTTTTTTTCTTAAATCATATCATTGTATAATAGCAATAACCCACTTCTGGGTGTGGGTAATGCTGGATTTACCCACGGTTGTCTTTGGCCACTCAGGCTTCGCCCTTGTGACCAAACCACACCAACCGTGGGTAAATCCAGCTTTACCCACACCCAGGTGTGGGTTATTGCTATAGTAGTAAACATACAGAAAGTCTGTAAAGTGGCAATTTTTTTTAGGACTAAACTGTTGGGACTGTAGCAGGGAGATTGTTCTAGTAGTATTATACACTAGTAAATGTGCAATTATTAGCTGAGGAAACAAGGGACTGGTAACAGGTACATCAGGAGGGAAAAGTAGTACAACAGGAGGAAGCCAAGCAGTTTATCTGTCTTGCATGTTAGGGATTGTCACATATTTGGGATTGATAAGAGCTGAGATAAAGAAAGAGGGAGAGAAATACTAAATGAAGACTAACCTTGTTGGAGTTTCAGATAGAACCAAGAACAGATGCTGTCATCAAAAAAAAAAAAAAAAAAAAAAAAAAAAAAAAGGCAATACGTTGGATGTATAAAATTTTACATTTTAACTACAGGAATCGTATGAGCCTAAAAAGGATTATGAAACAGAATAAAAACAAATTATGAAGGAACAATGAGAAGAAATTCATAGGGTACCTAAGACTGTGACAGAGGCCAAATGGCTCTGGATATTTGCGCAGAAATGTTTGCAAAGGTTGTATTACAGTCTTCTCTCAGGTGAGAAGTAGGTGAAGGGGAATAGACAGGAAACTGGGAATATATGCTTTGGGAATGTACAGAATTAACTGATTTTTAAACACTTCTTACAGAATACTTTCTTGCAAATATTAGGGGAACACATTGTAATAATGAAGGAGATGGTGTTATTGACGAGTTGGAATTGCCAAGACATAGTAAAAGCCTTATTAAGTTTATTGCTGTTGGTGGTCAAAAAATAAGCTGTGAGAAAATGCAAAACAAAGACTAATCTGATGTACTGAGCATTATCAAAGAAATGTAAAACTTGAGGTGGTATCTTTGAAGTAGAGAGGACTTAAAGTGCATAAAAATAAATGGCATGTTTGGGATCAGTACAAAGAAAATAATAGTCAAGAATATATGTAACGTGGAAGGGTTGGTGGGTGATGAAAAATAAAAAGACATGACATAAAGATTAGTACTGAAATTATGAGGAACTGTGTGTAGTACATGAGGATGTCAATAGAAAATGTTTTTGAAATTTTTAGTGATGTTATATTACAAGTGAAAGTGTGATGAGTAAGTAAACTTATTAAAACAAAACAAATGGGCAACGTCTCATTACCCAGGAATTTGCATGACTATTAATTGCTTCTCTGTGCAGTTTGAAAAGCTATGCAGAGGAGCGCCTACTACATCGTGCAAGTATCATGAAGAGCACACACACAGTGCTACCCTCCTCTAGCCAAGGTCACACACAAACACACTGTTATTCCAAATAGCTAGTCACACAAAGACACTGGTAGACCAACATTTTGCACATTGTCACACTGCTTGTGGTCGATGTCTATCCCTCCCTCACATACACACACACACACACACACACACACACACACATATGTGTATGTATTATATAGCACTACTCATCCCTCTTCAGCTGCCTTTGCAAGGTGGAATTCACCATTCAATGATTCCTGATATTAAAAGACATAGGTGTTAACCACAAGAATGCATTGCCCACAGAATGCCTCTGGATCTCTGCTGTAGTCCTCTCTTGTGTTGCTTGAGTGTTTGAATTCTAAACTAAGCAAGCACTGTAACTGGGTAATGTCCCATAAAAGTCATTTACATGGACTCCCCCACCCTCCATGCTGTACAACATTTGCATGAAGTGCTCAGAAGCTCACTGCCTAGAGCAGGGGTGTCAAACCGTTTTGCTTGCCGGGCCGCATTGAGTGAACATAAATTGTCTTTGGTCCGCATATAAAATATGTCATATACTTACCTGTTTCGCCGTTGCGGGCTATCAAAGTCTACCTCCTGGCTGTACTATAGGTGCATTTGAACAATGAATAAATGCCTAATATTTGCCCTAAACTTCAAATTCTCATTCTAATCTAATTCTTAATCTAACAGTTAACTCTAACATCATGGTTTATTTGTAAAAAAAAAAAAAAAAAAAAAAATTTTTTAACCGGTACGGAACCCTTCTGTTTGTATGAGATAATACCTCTTGATTTTGCTGGTTTCTTAAAGATGTCCATGACATGTCTACTGTCATGTCCTTAATGTCCATATGTCGTGCAAGGTGCTGATGTAGTCTGTTTCCAATTCCATTGCAGTAGGTATGTCGTCGCAACTGGGATGTTGGACCTCTGCTTTTCGTCACTGTGTAGCATCGATAAAGTGCCAAATACCCTGCGGATGAAGCTGTTGCCACATTTGTTGCTGTTGCACTGCTATTTGATAAGGTTGGTCTGAAGATGAAAGAAGGTTTATCAGTGGTAATGCACAGCTTGCAGGAATGATGACACCTACAATTCTTTGTCCTTCAGTACTCCAAACAAACAATTTCACTTTGTGGATGGTTCCCACAGTTTATTTGCCATCTTAAATGGTATTATCAAACTTGATACTCCTTTTGAAATGCTCATTACATAATATCTTTAGAATCTGTCCCTGAAATTATGCAAGACATGACTACATCTGACACTGTCAAGTAATCCACAGCAAAAGTCTCTGCTTTTCGTCACTCTGCAGCATTGATAAAGTGCCGAATACTCTGTGGATGAAGCTGTTGCCACATTTGCTGCTGTTGCACTACTATTTGGTGAGGCTGGTCTGAAGATGAAAGAAGGTTGATCAGTGGTGATCCACAGCTTGTGGGAATGGAGACCTACAATTCTTTGTCCATCTTTACTTCTTAAAAAATGAACAATTTGTATTTTTACATTTGTTCCACTGGCTAACAGATGGTAGAACACGTTCAACTTTGGTTCACCCACTTACTATGGAGCCACAAAGAACATGATAATATGCGACAACACACTCTAATTTCACAAGGTAATCTCACACCTGCTTTTTTGCAGTTGCCTCTCCAATATGCATAAGTGCACATTTCAACTTGCACAGATCCACTCAATAAGGCATAGCATCATCAGATAACATCTTTTTGTACTTCTTCCTTAGATCACCATACGTCTCCAACTTGAGTTGTTTCCCAATGTTTGCTGAAAATTTGAAATGGGTCATCCAGTGTTTGTTACTTTTCACGAATTTCAAAAAAATGTACTTTTCACGAATTTCAAAAAATAACTGACTTTATTAGTAGTGACAATGTTTATTCATGAAACCTGTTCACAAGGGTGCAGCCAGGCACAGATCTTTGCAGAATTTAAACATTATTGATCCTAGTTCTTGTTATACTTTAGTAAAGTGTCCATATCAGGAGGTTCAGGCTGCCAAATCAAGATTGTTCTTTTGTGTAATAAACAAACATTATGAGCATAACCTTTTTAATGTGAACACTGAGCCTGTCTTTTTGATACCAGTGCGTGTATATCTGTTTTGATAGAGGTAGTGGCGATGCGAAGAGTATTTTCAAGATGCTCATCTGAAATTTTAGTTCTGATTTTATTTTTTGTATACCTCATACGTGAAAAAAATTGCTCGCAAATGTACATACTCCCCAACAGAGATGTCATTAACAGGGCATGTTCGTAAAGTGACAGATATTTTTCTTTAGGCAGGTACAACTTATAAAAGTCCAATAAAGGCACTTGCAAATTTTTTTCTTTAAGTTGTATATCTGACTGCAGTTCTATGCATTCTAGCTGCAGGTTTGCATGCAACATGTTGATGTCAACTGAGAATGGAGTAGCAAATATACTGAAATGCTGTTGGGGTTTTCTGAAATATTGAAATCTGCTCTCAAAGTCCTGCGATAAACTATTAATTAATGCTGCATATTTTTCAGTATTTACGTGGCTTTGTTCAGACAATGTTTCAAAGTGAATGAAGTTATTATTCTTAATCTGACAGTGCCATAATTTGTTTCACTTCAAATGCCATCACTGTTTGAAATGTCATTTATTAGTAGATTTTCACCTTGGAGGTGCAGGTTCAGGTCGTTTAAATGAGCAGTGATGTCTACTGAGAATGCTAAATCAGCCATCCAGCTTGCATTTTCAAATTCAGGTACAGACTTTCCTTAAGACTCCATAAAGCACTTTATTTCATTTCTCAAGTCATAGAAACGTTTCAGCATTTTACCACAACTTAGCCACCTTACACAGTACACAATGTCTCCATAGCTAGATTCCATGGTATTCAGAAACTCTTGAAACTGGTGATGATTTAATCCTCTGGATCTTGTAAAATTTATTGTTTTAATAACATTCATAACATTTTCCATTTTTAAAGTCAGTGCAACGGTACTTCATGAAACTCACATTACTAATCTGTTTTGCATCATCTTCCATCAGTGTTGATCCTTCCTTCTTTCCAACCATAGCTGGAGCACTGTCCATTACTATGCCAGACATGTTTTCGATGGTCAAGGAAAATCTTGCCAGTGTTGCTTTAAGTGCTTTATACAGATAAACAGACTTCGTGGTATCTTTCAGTGGAACCAGAGAGGCCAGTTTTTCAGTAATACTGAAATCTTTAACACCCCGAATAAATATGGCAAATTGTGCCATATCTGTAACATCTGTGCTGTCATCCAAAGCTATGGAGTAAAACTTCCTAAGTTAAGATTCCAAAGTATTTTCAATATATTTGGCTACATCTTCCACACAGATTTTTTTTCCAGGACAAATTATGTCTGCTACACTTTCAAGGCATTCTTTAATAAATTCACCATCAGCAAATGGCTTAGATTTTTTAGCAATTAAATTTGCTACAACATAACTTGCCTTCACTAAGGAATCCGGTTGAGTAGCTGATTTTCAAAACAGCTGTTGTTGGAATGTAAGATTTTTTTTTTAATCTAGTATTTTTTGTCTACGGTACACTTCTTGCAGTTCACTGAATTTGGGGGTGCATTTGAATGTAGTGCCTTTTCAGATTGTTGTTCTTGAAAATGGATACCACTTCTCTGCATAGTAAGCAAAGTGCTTTATTATTAGATTCAGTCAATAGGTGGGTTGCAAACTGGCTCATAGATAGAACCCACAGTGTGAAAGCAGCTGACTCCAAGTCAGACTGCTGACCAGTCACGAGAGGGGTCCCACAGGGTTTGGTCCTGGGTTCCCCCCTGTTTGGTATCTACTTCTCTGAAGTCCAGGCCAACATGAGTGGACTCTGGCTGACAAAGTTCACAGACGATTGCAAGTTGGGAGCCATAATTAACTCCCCAAATGATGCTGAAATCTTACAGAAAGACCTCGCTGAGACCAACGACTGGTGTCAGAACCATGGCCTTAAGCTCAATGCCAAAAATGTGTCGTCATCCTCTTTGGGGAAAAACCTGGTTCCCATGAATTACCACAATGATGGTAGTACATAGAAGGCATCATAAGAGATCTGGGAACACAGGCTGACAGCAACCTCTCTTTTGACCACCACATTGCCACTGTGGTCAGAAAATCCTTCTATGCGGCACATCTCATTACTAAGGGTTTTGCATCCAGGAAGAAAGAAGTCATTGTCTCTATCTACTCTTCCCTCATTAGGCCAGTCATCGAGTACAATGGCCCATTTGGCGTGTACCTCACTAGACACTTGCAACAACTGGAGAGGCCGCAAAAGTACCTCACAAAGAGGATCCTAGGCCTTAAACACTTTTATTATGTGGACAAACTCAAAAAACTCCAACTATTCTCTGTCTCATATCGCCTACTTAGAGGTGATCTCTGCTTGACTTACAAAGCCATGTCTGACCCAGCTCTCTTACAAATGCTACATCTAAAGAAATCCCAATCCCTCTGCACTACACGCTCCAGAGACATCATCCTCATTACCACAGTCAACAGAACAAGCTGGAGGGGCAGGTTCATAACCCAGAGACTGCCCATGCTATGGAATTGGCTTCCCATGCATGTCAAGCGGAGCACCTCACTGGCCGTTTTCAAGAGAAATCCTGATGAGTGGAAGGGAAACAGAAAATTCACCCCGGGGATCACTCCAGTGGCTCTACTCAATAGAGGCTCTGGGAACTAAGGTCGGGTGGCATGATGCCAGGGTAATCCTATGGGCTTGGCTTGTAAAAGGCTCCAGGGCTATTAGTGTACTACACACCTATGAACTTATGAACAAAGAAATAGTCGTCAGTCCATTTCTCCTGAAACACTCTCCTTTCATCCTCTGTTTTTCTTTACTTGGCACTTTTATTTTGGCATGATGCAGAAGCCATGCTGAAAAGTAAAAAAAGGAGTAACTAGTATTAACTACTAACTAGTACTTTATCCCTAGTTATATTTATTATTTTTAAAACAATGGCTAACAATTTACATTAATAAAATAAGGAAATAAAAACTAAAACTAGCCATAGTTGTATATGTTAATGGTGCTGGAGGAAGTATTTTACATCCACAATGTAATACAAAAATGTCCAGGCAGAAGAGAGACAGGTGGAATTCATGAAATTCAGACGGACTGCACTAGAGCTATGAACATGTGTGGTTAGCATGTAAGCAACAGTTTCTTACTGGTACAAGGATGGTAGCTTTCAATAACCTAATCACAGCTCTACCATCAAGTTAAACATTGTTTACTTTGCATGCTACCCAAGGAAACTCTATTCACTTGCAAAGAAAAAACTGGCACTCACTAGCACTGTCATTTTAGTTATTCACTTCAACAGTACCAATTCTCACTGGGAAAACCACTCCAGCAGTCCAAGTATGTAAAATGTCAACATTAGCAGTCCTACAGTACTATAATCCACAAGAATAAGCAAACAGATTTCCAATAAAGTATCAAGCTCACATTACTGACTTAATAAAACAATTCTGAATAAGCTACAAGAGGGTCTCACCCAAACAAATGACTGGTGTCAGAAACATGGCCTCAAGCTAAATGCCAAAACATGCGTCATCCCCTTTGGGTATGTTTTAACTACCTGTGAAGTTGCGCATTTTTTTTTTTTTTTTTGTATTTAAGTCAGGTCGTGGAAGAATTACATTGAGTATAATCACTTTGCATGTTACCAAAGTAAAAGTAAAAAATCTGCAGGAAAATAAAGGTTTGCATTGTCCAATTAGCAGCTAGAGTGTACAACGACAGTGTTAGGCAGTGAGTATGGGGAAAACAGGTCTATAAGTCAGGACAGTCTGGCTTAGTATGCAAGACAGTTTGTGCATGTCTTGCATTCTTTGAAGGTGACTGTAAACACTCCCTATTGTCATTGTTTGACATGCTTTTTGTTCTTTCTTTTTCATTGTAGCTTTTTCAGTTTTATTTTTGTTAGGTTTGCTTTACTTTATCTTTAACATTTATGTTGCATTTCAGATTTTGTTTTTAAGTCTTTCATTTGAACTTTTTGTGTTGTGTATTATGGAGTTTGTCTTGTATTTCTGGATTGTTGACTTAGTAGTAGCTGTATGTTTATTTTTAATTGGGAGTGTGGTGTATAGTTTTAGTTGATGTGTCTTTGTATGTATGTATTTTTATAAGCGTTTGATGTGTGGCGTGACTTCTATGCTTACTTTAAAACAGGGTTTTTTTCTTTGTTTTGTTGTAGTGGATTTTGGTGTTTTGTAGGTTTGGTAGTCTTGCTATTTTCCCATAGTTTACAGTTTTTGAGTTTTATCATGATGATTATTTTGTGCGGTTTTAAATGCTTTACTGTGATTTTATTTACATATATTTTTATTGTGTTTTGTCACTTTAGTGCATGTGGCAGTCTGTGGGAATTTATTTCCATTATAGTCTGTGGCGATACTAGAGCCAACTTTTTATGTTTACTTTTGTTACAAAAAATGTGCACCTGTCAAAAGTTGAGCCCCTGGCTGTTTGTTCTTCATCAGAATAAGGGAAGTCCATGGTGTGGCCATTATGCAGTCAACCATTTGAGTGTTTATCTTTGGTCCTTATCCCTCCCTTTGCGGCTGACACAGACGCTAGCATTTCCACAACAGCATATCCTGCTGTCCTCTTTGTGTTCTCACACTACACACACACACACCACCCCACCACACCTTTTTGGCCAGTGGTTGCATGCAAATATCGCATGCATAGAAGCAGGTGAGCCAACCAGGGCTACCTGTGCCCTTCCCCCAGAATGTATAAGCTGTTTTAAGCCACCCACTGCTACCCTTCCCTAGCTGGATGTTCCAGCACCTGAGTCAGTGTTCAGACTCTGGTTTCTAGAGTCCATCCCTTTCCAAAAAGCCTGTTAGAGTGGTCTTTTTGAACACCTACTCTTATAAGTTTACTTATGCAGCTGTACATCCCTTTCCAAAAAGCCTGTTAGAGTGGTCTTTTTGAACACCTACACTTATGATAAGTTTACTTATGCAGCTGTACTATCTGCATTTGTAGGCTGATACCTGTTACTAGAAATGGCTCCCCTCAGAGAGGGTATGCTGAACACTTTGGCCTAGTGGAAGGGAGGATTGTCAGGGAATCAGGAATGCAACAGGTTATCACAGTGCTACTGGACAGAAAAAGCATAGAGGGAAATAAACACAAAACAAAAAACTTTAGGGTTATCTTAAGGCATGTTGTGAAAGGGTATGGCATTCTTCCCTTAAGGTATTTTCTGTACTCCACACCTTCATAAAACATTACAAGATGGATTCCTTTTCCAGGGCTGGAAGTTGTTTACTGTTGTTGTGTTTGCCAGAGACAGAATATTTCTAGAACCTGTGCCTGGCTTCTGGATCCTACCCGATTGGTAACATTCATT
Organism: Protopterus annectens; assembly: GCF_019279795.1. Taxonomy (NCBI): domain Eukaryota; kingdom Metazoa; phylum Chordata; order Ceratodontiformes; family Protopteridae; genus Protopterus; species Protopterus annectens. The sequence continues at coordinate 481,814,489 of NC_056745.1, forward strand.
GAATCCACATGTTTTAGTGAGCCAGACACTTTGATACAGCTGTGTGAGATTCTTACTGTAACAGTAAGCAATTTTATTGTTACTGTTGTCACAAAGGATTCCCTTTCTCCATTACCTGTTTCAAACTTAAGTGTTCTGTGTTGATTTTGGTTCGGTGTTTTTGCCATGCTAAAGCTGAATTTGTGGTGTTGAATATTGCTTTGTCCTGATCATGCCGCTGTTGGCCAGTACATTAGTGTGATGGAGTAGGTTGTTGCCAGAAAATGTTGCAGTAGTGTGATGGCTGCATCAAAAGCACACTGATTCAGAACTTCACTGTCTTATATAGCCTGTGGCTGGATACCACAAAAATGTGATGTTTAGGCTTGTACCTAGGATAGAGCTCTAGTAGAAGAAGAAAGTATGCTGGTTGTAAAACTGTACATTACAGAGCTCGCTGGGTAATTGTAGAGGAAATATCTACTTAGTCATCAAAAAGTATGGTGTTTCTCCATGTGAGAAGAGCAGTTTTTGTGTATGCCATTGCATGCTGAAGAAGTGAGAGTTGACTATCGTAACGTGTGTTAGGCATTCAGAGGGAATTTGCACGGTATGTATGACACTTTTGTGCTTTGTGTGTATTTAACTCAAGTGATGTAGGTTTGATAAGCAGTCTGGCCACAGGAGCAACTGGCTGGGTAGGGATGGTAGTGAGTGACCAACAACTTGCCCATCTCTGTGGAAGTTATGTTGGAAAAAATTATTGAACAATTGCTGCACCTGAGTGAACCTTGTGATTGCAGCTTAGTACTTGAGTGCGAGTCCAGCAAGGAGTTCTGCAGCAATCCACCTGGCAATCTTCAGTGTAAAGATTACTGCATGCTTACTGGATCCAGTGCACAAGCATTGCACTGTGTTTACTAGCCACTGGTGGTGTAATAGGAGCATAAAACCCTCCTTACATTTGCCGTAGTCTCCAACTACCGTCCCCCTTCAGGTGTTGGAAGCTAGGGGCCAGAATCACTGAATGTGCCTGTAGGGGTTTGGGGGCTGGATGGTTTTGAGGGGTGGTCAGTAAAAAACATTAACAAAACTTAACTTGCAGTCTTGTGTTCTGAGTATTTCTTTGAAACCACAAGGGGACTTTTTTATTCATGAAGGTATTGCTCTTCCATTCAGTCTCTGCTCTGGAGCTGCTAATTTTACTGTTCTGGATGGAAAGAAAGAATATAGGGACAGTTCAGACATCTGCCTGTTTTTGGTGGGTACCTCATATAACTCTCCTGTACCCATTTTCAGTGTTATTTTTGTCACATAGACTTTGAAGAGTGCTGTTCCAGTATCATCCACTGCAGCTCACTGTTGATTACATTTTTTTCTCCTAGGCCCTCCCCGCCCCCGTTTCCAAACCATTCCATGAACTTTTGCTCTACTCCACACTCTGCTTCTCCAGAAGTCTCCTGCAATTCCTTTGATTCAGTACCACACACACAAGTCCAGATTAAGTTAGGTACATTTCTTTTTGCTTACTTCCCCACAGTCATTTCAGGAGAGAAAACCGTGCTGGATTGTATAATTTTGTAGTTGTACGGTTTTGTTTTTACAATGAATAAAATTATAAGTAACTTGTGTAGCATTCTGTTGCTTATATAATAACTAATGTTTTGCAACTGTAAATTGTTAGAAATATTTTATATTGAAGAGCTAATTATTTTGTGAGGTAATCAATTAATGTACTTCGTTTGTCATTACTTTATAACCTTTTTAATGTTCCCAAGCTTAATTCACTAATTCACTATTATATGCTAGTTATTTGCAAAATGCTTCAGAATTCATCACAATGTTGATCACATAATATCAGATTTATTTTGCCGTGTTCGCACCTTGTTAAAACAGCAAAGTAAAATAGATTTTTTTTTTTTTGCTTCTTCATTAGGACGTAGATATGATGGATCACAATGGAATGACCCCTTTAATGTGGGCAGCTTATAGAACACACAGGTAATATAAGCCCATTAGCAAATTAAAAGCCTTAAGAAATTTTTTGTGCCACATTTGATTAAAGCATGATTTTTTTCTTTCCAGTGTGGATCCTACCCGATTATTGGTAACATTCAATGTATCCATTAATCTTGGTGATAAGTATCACAAAAACACGGCATTGCACTGGGCGGTTTTGGCTGGCAATACTACAGTCATTAGTCTTTTGCTTGATGCTGGTGCAAATGTGGATGCTCAGAATGTCAAGGTAAAGTATCATTTGTATTCCTATTTTATTCCTTGTAAGTGTGCCCTAACTCATTTAATTTCCAGTTGCCATGAAAGATACCACCAATGATAAACAGGTAAGTATAGGGTATTTTTGGCCACCTTCTCTATTCTGAGCTCTTTAAGAACAGTTTCACTCTCTGTTCACTGGCTGTCCTAATTATTGTACTTTAATTTGCTTTAGTATGAAGCACTTTACCATTTTTAGTGCATTGCAAAATTCGTATTAATCTAGCTAAAGCTTTCAGTTCAGTGTTTTTCTCCTAACAGGTGACTTTTTTTTTATCTTATAAAGTTTGTTGTAAAAAAAGTGTGCATACATATCTTAGAAGGAAATGACTAATCATCTAGTATAGGCTGCCTTATACTGATGTTCTTCGTGTTTCACTGTTGCAGTCATTACATTTGGGTAATCCTGCTGGCAGGTTGCCCTCAGCCAGCCTGAATTCCAAAGTCTTGGGTCCTGCGTCGGCTGCTGTCACCCCTTCCCTGATGTCAGGTCATCAGGGGTATAAAAGAAGCAGCCGACGCCATTTTCTTCAGTCTTTCTTGCTGCACGGTGCCCGAAGCAGAAGCAGTTCGCAAGTGCCTGTCGGCCAACTCCTGAGATTTTCGTGTTTGAGTTTCAGATCCGAAGTCTTCAATAAAGCTAAGTACCCCATTGGGGAAACTTTTTTCTTGCTCCAGACCAATGTCAAAAAAAGTTAATAATTGTATTTCTTGTGGAAAGCAAATACCTCATAAGGATTTTCATTCTTACTGTATTCCTTGCCTAGGCCCTGATCACAACGTTACTGGTTGTCGGCTTTGTGCTAGATTTAACCAATGCACTATAAAGTGTCTGTATGATTTTGCTTTAAACTATTTTGGACAGCAGTTTAATTATCCTGAAATGTCGTCGGGTAGCCATCCGACTACCGGAGTTTACAAAAAACGCAAAGAAAAGGATAGAGAAAAACAACCGAGGCCCAAAACCAACAACGAAGCTTCTCCTAAACCCGTCGCCAGTTCTCAGTGAGGCGCTTTCGCAGCCCCTGACGCCCGCTACTTTAGAGTCGCAGGCCGCTACCGACTCCCACGTGGAGTCGGCCATGCCGCTGGATACTCAAGGTATTGGAGCCTCGGACGATAATCCCTCAGGTCTGGAGCCGCGGAGCAGGTACCGGCTTCTGAGGGTGTATTCAGACCTAAACATCTAAAGGCAAATACTAAAGCACCTTCTAAAACAAGGAAACAAACTTAAGAGCCACGTGGACAGGACTCTATGCCCAAAAAATAGATGCTCAAAATGGCCGAAGACTTGATTACCTTGATCAGTGGTTCCCATCCACCTCCTGATAAGAGGCGTAGGCAAGACACTGACTATGAATCTTCAGATCACGTTTCTGTTTCTTCCAATTCCTCTTCTGATCAGGAATATTCTCTTCACCCCTATGAGCATTCTGATGCTGAAGAATCTATTCCTTCAGCATCTCCTCCTGAGGGCTATTCCTTTGGGGGAAACCTTGCATACCATGAGGGAGCATTTCCACTGGGAGAGCCAAGATTTTTCAGAATCTAAAAGAGGCTCCAGGATTTCCTTTTACTACCTCAGCACAGGCCCCTAGCCATTCCACCTGTGTTAGACATTGTAGATGATGTGTTTTCGGAGTCTAGTTTGACCCCTGACTCCTTACCCCCAGCTCACGTTAAGCCTGACAGATATTACAAGGTTCCTGACTCACACAAATTTCTTTTTAAAAACCCTGCTGCTGACCCAGAAACTGTTTCACAGGGTCTAAAGGGAGTTAAGGCTTAACACTGCAAAAAAAACCCAACCCCCTCTGACAGAGATTCAAGGGCACTGGATAGATGGGGAAAAAAGGTTTTCACATCTGCAGCTTTGGCTATAAGGGCCTTAAACTGTCAATTTCATATGCTTAAGTATCAGCAACATGTCATGGGATTGCTTAAACAGAAAATGTTGTTAAATTCTGAATGTGCAGAAAACAAGGAAATGCAGGATTTATTGTATGCAGCAGAACAAGTTGGAAAACATACTTTGCAATGTGGTTTTGATTATTTGGAGGCCTCCTGCAGGGCCGCAGTTACGGGTTCTGTAATTAGGAGGCATGCTTGGTTAAAAGAACAAAATCTGCCTGATCATAAAGTTAAATTACTAGATGCACCTTTACAGCATGATACTTTGTTTGGTGTTAAGGCAGAAGAGGTGTTAAAGAAAATGGAGGACAAAGCTAAATCTATGCAAACTGTCAAAGATTTTTTACAAGTACAGCCTCCTAGGTTTAGTAGACACTGGCCTACAAAAAAATTGGTCCTTTCCTGTGTCAGACAGACCTCAAAGGGGCAGATCCAGATGCCCTAGGGGGCAGATACCAGGCGCAAGGTTCTTATAGGCCCAAGCAATGGGGTGCTTCCACCTCCAAAGCTGGAGAAGATAGAACACAAACATACAGAAAACAGTCCCAATGACTTCCCCCTGCCTGCACCAAGCACTTTTCTTCTGGCAGCACCCTTAGGGGGAAAAATCAGTACTTTTTGCTCAAAATTGACACATCATAACCCAGGACAAGTGGGTTCCAAACATTGTGTCACAAGGCTACAAGTTCCATTTCCATACTCTGCCAAAGGCAAACGGCTGGCCAGAACTGCCAAAAAATCAATGGGCAGAGGCACAAAAACGAGTTTCATCCGTCATGGACATGGGGGCCATTCAACAAGTACCAGAGCAAGAGCAGGGACAATGATTTTACTTGACTGTCCTTGGTACCCAGAAAGGACAAGGCCTGGAGGCCGATACTGGACCTGTCTATTCTGAACACTTTCCTGGATATTCCAAAATTCAAAATGTTGACTTTGCAGCAGCTTTTGCCCATGCTGGGCAAGAATGCTTGGCTTGTGACTTTAGACCTAAAAGAGGCATACCTGCATGTTCCAATCAGGAAGTCATGCAGAAGATAAGATTCAAGACTGGTTCAATGCATTACGAATTCTCTGTACTGCCCTTTGGCTTCTCTACTGCGCCCAGGGTCTTTAAAGAGTGCCTGGCACCAGTAATTGCATTCTGCAGACAAAGAGGAATACAAATATATCCTTACTTGGGCAACTGTCTCATTCAAGCAGAGAACAAGGGCATTCTTCTTCAACATCTGACGTTTGTGAAAAAACTTCCAACATGCTTAAGGTACACAGTCAACAAAAAGAAATCAAACCTAGTACCCTCACAAGAGATTACATTCCTGGGTGCAAGCTTAAATACAACTGCCCAGATGGCTTATCTCACACCCAGTTATCTGCAAGAAAAATTCTGCAGGCTTTGGGCTTCATGGCATCCTGCATCCTACTAATTCTATATGCAAGATTGCATATGAGGAAACTTCAATGGTACCTAAAAGTGTTTGGACTCAACATTGCCACAGCCTGGAAAGTCATTACTCTCATTCCCTGCCTGCAACAGGAGTTTCTATGGTGGGCAAAGGCTTGTCACCAGAACAAGGGACAGCCATTCACATTACCCCCCAGCCAGGCAGACACTAACAACGGATGCATCAGACTATGCCTGGGGAGCCCACATGGCAGGAAGAGGCATCAGGGCACATGGCCCTCAAACCAAATGCATCTACATATCAATCAAAAAGAGATGTTAGCTGTTCAAAGTGCCCTGACAGCCTTCAAGGACCTACTTCATCCGGGACAACTACTGATAAATACAGACAACACCACGGTCATGTGGTATATAAACAAGCAGAGAGGCACACATTCTTAACCCCTTTGCAGACTAGCCATGACCTTGTGGGACACAGCTTTGACTTACGAAGTACATCTGCAGGCACAATTCCTGCCAGGAAAGGAAAGTACTCTGGCAGACAAACTAAGCAGAAACCTCATGGATCCCCACGAGTGGAAGCTGGATCCACAAGTCTTCAGCATAATAACAAGGAAATGGGGATGTCCGGACATAGATCTGTTTGTCTCCCTTCTCAATTACCAACTAAAAAGATTCTGCACAAAGAAGAAAGTTTCAGGTTAAAGGTGGTTTTAAATGCAATGTGCAAGGCATTATTTATGCCCTGAAATGTCCCTGTAATAAGATTTATATTGGACAGACCAAGAGAGCCTTTAAAGTTAGACTGTTAGAACACATTAGGGACATGAGCAATATGAAGGAATCCAGTTCAGTAGCGATGCATTTTCAAGCTGTACATCAAAGTTCTGTGATGGGTTTGCAAGGCACAGTGTTAGAAGAAATTGATGGTTTCCCTTGATTCATGTTTAAAAACTAAGTTATTGTATAAAGAAACACTTTATATTTTAAAGTTTGACACTTAAAGCCTGAAGGGTATGAATTCAGAATTCAGTTGGAGTTTCATTGTAGCTGGCAGTTTTACTGCTTTAAGAAGTTTAAGTATTTCTAATTGATGTATTGTTTTATTGGATTATTAGCCATGGTATATATACATGTGTTTTTCTTAAATTTTGTCTTCCTTGAAGGCTTGTAGCCGAGACGTCAGAAGCAAGTGTAATAAAAGATTTGGTGGTCACTGGTTTGTTGTTTTATACCATTTTATTTTATTGTGGTTTGTTATTTGTTCATATATGGCCAGTGACCCCAATTTGGATTTACCGAGAGTGTTTCGAGATGGTTTGCCTGATTCGCAGCAAAGAATGAGGAGTAATTTCCTTCATGCTGTACTCCAGAAGCAGCCAATTCTTCAATTGCAGAGGCTGTTATGGGATCGGGCAATAATTTATCTGAACCCACCACTGCTTGGCAAAGATGGGAGGTGCAATGTAATGATTGCTTACTAGATTCCTTCTTTACAGTTGGAAGAAGATGGGCAACTACTATGAGCCCGGAGACCAAGGTACTGTGTGACTCTCTGGAAAAACTGTTATTTAAAGAGACTTCTGTTTTTTGTAAATATTCAGAGTCTTACTAAATATATAGAACTGGATATTACTCCATGTGGCTTAAGAGCATTTAAAGATCCTTCTGCCCCATTCAATTTACAATATGAAATAGATCGTAATTTTCACAAACGGTGGGTGCTTGCAGCTCACAGATGCTCTTTAGAATGGATTTCCATACTGGTAGAGCGTGACAGGGTTAAACAGGGTGAGCTGCGCAAAGATATTAACTCTGCTTGTAACAAATTGATCACCCAGACTATCCCTCAGTTTCTTGATAAAGTTTTAAGTGATATTAATAGTAAATGAATCAGTCATGAGGAGCAAATAATGGCAAGAGAAAAAAAAAGAAACTGGTGTGTGACACCCGGGATTACAATAATGGTAAACCCTTCCTCTCTAGAACCAATCGGAAAAAGACATTTTGTCATGTGTCCTTTGAATAAGGAAATACACAGACTGAACAGCTTTCTTTTTGGTCAGCTGTGTCCGCCAGTGAATCTGTTTCCTCTGGGGAAGGTGGTAATGTTTCAGTGAATAATGCCACTAATTTTCCATCTCTGCCGAAACCTCAGAACTCTGATGGTATGCAATGGACATTTCGGAACTTCAAGAATGGTCAAGTAGGGTTTAATTCGAGAAAACGGCAGTGTGAAGGACAGTTTAATGGCAATGGGCAACAGTGCAATAATCAACACCCTCAACAGTACCAGTACTCAAAGGAAAGTGGTAACTGTTTGCCTTATGTAGTTAATTTATCTGGACAGTTGTTGAGTGATGTTGAAATGGCTTTTTTAGAGTCAGGATTGAAATTTATACCCACTGTAATACCACGTTTGCATGAAATTAAATGTGATGTTTATAAATTTGTTAGAAAGCTAAAGTTAAAATGCTTTTTTTATACTAAAGATGAATTTTCTACTGATTGTGAAGTGGTTGATGAAACTGATTCTATATCTGATAATGAGAGTGTTTATTCATGTACTTCTGATGAATTGATGCATATTATAGGTTTGATACTAGTAATATTTGTTCTAATTAAAAATTTACACCTATTAACAATGAAATTATCAAATCATTTTATGAAATGCTGAATTTTTTTGTTGCTTTAGAAATTGATAGTTTTTTTCAAAAAAATGAATAATGTTGAATATAACCTCACAAAGACGGAATGGGCTGCTTTGAAGAATCTAAGGGGAAATAATAATTTGATTTTCAAGCTAGCTGACAAGGGTAATAGACTGATGGTTTTAGATGTATTAAGTTATTTGGAAATGTGTTAAGCACATCCAAATAATGTAAATGTATATGAAAGAGTACATATTTCTACATATATGTTAGCTCAAGAACAGTATTTGGAGTTAATTAACAAGGGTGTAAGGTTAGGGTATTTTTCCAGTGAGGATGCTGAAAAGAAGTTTAATGTAGATCAGGCCTATATGGCCTGTTTCTACTGTTTGCCTAAAATACATAAAAATCTGGAGCATCCCCCTGGACGCCTTATCGTTTCAGGCAAACAATATTTTCTGTACAATATGGGCTATCTACTACATCATCTATTATTGCCAAAAGTTTTGTCTTTACCTGCTTATGTTAAGGATGTGTTTGATTTTTTGGAAATTATTAAAAATGTGCCTTTGAATGAAAATATGTATTTTTACACTTGATGTCAGTAGCCTTTATACTAATATTTCATATACATTTGGTATGGGAGGCAGTAAGGTTTTTTCTAGGTGAATGCCCTGCTACTGAATTTATTTCAGAATTATTGTATTTCTGTTATGTAACAATTTTTTTGAACTTAATAATGAGATGTTTAAACAATTACGGGGTACAGAGCATTTGCCCTATCGTATGCAAACTTAAGTATGGGATTATTTGAGTATATATATATATATATATATATATAAGTTGAATTTTACATTGTTTGTTAAACATTATGCCCGCTTTATAGATCTTATTTTTCTGTGTGAGGGGGGAGAAAATGAAGTAGACAGCTTTGTGGACTCTACAAATTAATAGATTTGGACGCAAATTTGATGGTGTACAGAAGGGGTACATACTCGGGTACACAGAAAGTTTGATGGGGATATTTGTTATTTAAAAGCTACAAGCTGTCACCCCCCCCCCACACACACACATACAGTAGATGCTTTACCCTTTGGTGAGATAATTTGAATACATACATTGCGTAATGTTGATTCTGAGTTGAGGAAATTTCAAAAACTTGCAATATGTTTTACTGTAGAGGTTATAGTGGTCAAGTTATCTCTAAAGCGGTTTCTAAAGTTAAGGATAGATGTAATGGAACATCAGTTAAGCCATTTAAATATGGCAGTAATTTAGTGAATGTTAATATGGATATATATTTTACTACTACTTGTAGTCCCTTTAGTGAAATTCTGATTAATTTAGTAAAATATTATTGGAATTTTCTTCAGTCTAAAAAAGAAGTACATCCTTGGCTCCCTAAGGAGCTTAAAATATCTTATAAGGTGGGTAGAAGTTTGAAAAATATGTTAGTTAGAGGAAAGTTTGTTATGCTCCCAGTAGCCCTACATCCCAGTATCTCATGTACAGGAACACAAACATGTGGCAGGTGTAAGGCTTGTAAATATGTTGTAAATAATTTTGAATATATTGATGGAAGAAAGTTTCAGGTTAAAGGTAGTTTTAAATGCAATACGCAAGGCATTATTTATGCCCTGTAATGTCCCTGTGATAAGATTTATATTGGACAGACCAAGAGAGCCTTTAAAGTTAGACTGTTAGAACACATTAGGAACATAAGCAATATGAAGGAATCCAGTTCAGTAGCAATGCATTTTCAAGGTGTACATCAAAGTTCTGTGATGGGTTTGCAAGGCACAGTGTTAGAAAAAATTGATGAAGTTTCCCTTGAATCATGTTTAAAAAATAAGTTATTGTATAAAGAAGCACTTTATATTTTAAAGTTTGACACTTAAGATCGAAGGGTATGAATTCAGAATAAAATTAGAGAGTTTTATTGTAGTTGGCAGTTTTACTGCTTTAAGAAGTTTAAGTATTTCTAATTGATTCATTAATTGTTTTATTGGATTATTAGCCATGGTATATATATACACGTTTTTTTCTTAATTTTATCTTCCTTGAAGGCTTGTAGCCAAGACGTCAGAAGCAATTGTAATAAAAGATTTGGTGGTCACTGTTTCGTTGTTTTATACCATTTTATTATGGTTTGTTATTTGCTTCCCAGTGGTCTCTGATGCACCTTCCAGTGTCTCATCTAATCTTGATCACTGATCGCTGCAAACAGGATCTCATGTAGTGGCTCCACGCCGATCAAATTCTCTTGGGTCCGGCCATTCATTCTTCCCCAGCCACAAGTCATAGTGACCACGGATGCTTCCCAGATGGGGGGGCATTATCTGGGAAAAAAACAGTCCAAGGCACATGGTCCCAATTAGAGGCCAACTTGCACATCAATGTTCTAGAGATGAGGGCAGTGCTGTTAGCGTTGCAAGCATTCCAAGATGTCCTTCCTCTAGGGACAGTAGCTGTTCCAAAAGACAACATGTCTGTAGTCTGGTACATCAACAAACAAGGGGGAACCAAATCTTACCCATTGTGTCAAGAAGCCCTCAGAGTTTGGCAGTGGGTGAATTCTTCCAACCACTTTCTCACAGCAACTCGCATTCCGGGGAGCTCCAGTATGATAGCAGCCAAACTGAGCTGAACCGTTCTCATGCCTTATGTGTGGTTTCTAAATCCTTTGGTGGCAAATGAGATATTTCATCACTGGGGCCAACTTTGCAGCGATATTTTTTGCGTCCCCCCTAAACAACAATTGTAGTAGTTACTTTGCCCTAATTTTCCCACCCAAGGAGTCACCCAGAGATGCTCTTCTCCACAATTGGCCCCTCCCCTGGTCTCCTCTGTACCTTTCCCCCAACTCCCTTGATATTCCAGTTTCTAAAGAAAGCCAAAAGGTCTGAGAACTCAGTAGTCCTTATTGCCCTTTTTCTGGCCTCAACAAGTTTGGTTTCCCTTCCTTTGGCCTCATCATCTTCGGAAACCATGGATTCTAGACTCTGCTCCAGATCTACTGTCCAATTCAGAGGGCATGGTTCATCTGAATCTCCAACATCTCAAGCTCACTGCGTGGCTTCTCCAATTCCCATGATTGCCAGGCATCCTTCCCTTTCTTCTCCTGTATGGCAAATTATTGTCGCTCATCATAAACCTTCTAGGAAGTTATATCAATGTAAATGGGAAAAATTTGCTAACTGGGCCCTTGAAAGTAGACTAGACCCTTAAAATAGCCTGTTCATAAGGTATTACATTTCCTGGCTACCCTTTACCAATCTGGTATCTCTGCTTCAACAATTAAAGTTCATCTAGCTGCAATTTTCCAACTTTCATATGGGTTTTAATGGTGCATCTCTGTCACGCAAACTGTGTAAAGCATTTTTAAAGGGTCTCCTAATGTTAAGACCTCCAGTTAAGGAACCCATTCCTCCATGGGATCTAACTTAGTTTTTCAGGGCCTTAATGTGAATCCTTTTTGAACCTTCAGCGACTTGTGACTTAAGATATTTGCCTTGGAAAAATTTATTTTTGGTGCCTATTACATCTGCCAGAAGAGTATCTGAGCTGCAGGCCTTATCCTGCAAACTTCCCTATTTAATATTTCACAATGACAGGGTTGCCCTTGGGACAAATCCAACCTTTTTACCAAAGGTTGTTTCGGAATATAACATTAACCAAACTCTACAACTGCCAGCCTTCTTCCCAAATTTTTCTAATAAAAGGGAGTATGCCCTTCACTCACTAGAAGTCCACAGACAATTACGTATCTGTCTTCACAGAACAAAAGATTTTAGAAAATCTGACCAATTATTTGTGGCATTCTCTTCTTTCATTGGATAATCCCGATGTTCTTCATCTCACATTGCTGCAGTCCTTACATATGGGTAGTCCGCTGTCCTCGGTCGGCCCGAATACCAAAGTATTAGGCTGACGTCGGTCATGGGCGCTCAGATCTGACATCAGAGCGTCAGGGTATAAAAGCGCATGACCGACGTCATATCCTTAGTCTTTTTTGCCGCATGGTCCGATGCAGAAGCAGCGTTGCAAGTGCCGTTCGGCGTTCTGAAATTTTCGCATTCTGAGTTTCAGACCGAAACCAAGTTGGGCTAAGTACCCCGTTGGGGAATATTTTTGTTTTTTCTTGCCTCAGTTAATTCCGGATGTCAGAAAAAGTGAATAATTGTATTTCTTGTGGGAAACAGATACCGCATAGGGATTATCACTCTTTGCATTCCTTGTTTGGGACCGGACCACGTGAGTCGGGTGTCGGTTTTGTGCTAGGTTTAATAAGCGCACTATAAAAAGAAGGTTAGATTGTGCTAGATTAGTCTTTGGTAAGCGGTGTAATTATAATATGCCGTCGGATCCTCTGACGCCCGCTTCCAAGAAGCGCAAAGACAAATCCTTGAAACCTAGACAGGTTGATTCGTCCGTTACGGACGCCGGTCCTGCAGAACCTACAGTGGAGCAGGTGGATCCGGCTGAAGTTTCTGTTGAGTCTCAGGGGGAAACTTTGATTTTGCAGGATGTGGTCTCACAGGAGTCAGGTCAAGCTGGAGGGGCGCCTCTGGTTACTGTTCTCCCTTCTATGCCTAAGGTGGTTAGGCCTTCTGCTACTATTTCTAAGGCTTCTTCTAAGGGCAGGTCTGTTTTGCCTTCCTCTGGTGTTCCTCCAGGTACTTCAGGGTCTGTGCCTAAAAGCACATGCTTAAAATGGCAGAAGATTTGATTACTTTAATTAGAGGTTCTATGCCCCCTCCTGATAAGAGGCCTAGGGTGGAGCCAGAGTTGGAAAGTTTGGATCAGGCCTCAGATGACTCAGACTCTTCTGCTGAAGATATTCAAGATTTTCCCCCTTATTCGGATTCTGATGCAGAGGATTCCACTCCTTCTGCTTCTCCTCCAGAGGATTTTTCATTTTCAGAAACTCTGCATTCCATGAGGGAGCATTTTAAGTGGGAAGGACAGGATTTCTCTGATTCACGGAAGAGGCTTAGGGAATTCTTGTTCTTACCACAGCATAGACCCTTGGCTATACCTCCTGTTTTGGATGTTGTTCAAGATGTTTTCTCGGAGGCTTCCCTTAATTCAGATTCTTTGCCTCCTGCGCCAGTTAAACCAGACAGGTATTACAGGGTGCCTGAGGCTCATAAATATCTGTATAAGAGTCCTAGGGCGGACCCAGAAACTATTAGTCAGGGGCCTAAGGGTGTTAGAGCTTCTGTTGTAAAGAATCCGGTTCCTCTAGATAAGGAAGCTAGAGCTTTGGATAGATGGGGTAAGAAGGTGTATACCTCTTCTACTTTAGCAATGAGGGCTTTAAATTGCCAGTTTCATATGTTGAAATATCAGAATTTCCTCCTTTCTCAGCTAAAATCTAAAGTGGATGCTTTGGCAGAGGGCATAGAGTGTAAAGAATTGCAAGATTTAGTACATGTCTCTGAACAGGTGGGTAAGCATTCTTTGCAATGTGGTTTTGATGCTGTACAGGCCTCTTCTAGGGTGGCTGCCACTGGTTCAGTTCTTCGTAGGCACGCCTGGCTTAAGGATCAGAATTTGTCCGAGCATGTTGAAACTAGAATTCTGGATGCCCCTTTACAGTTTGAAGTTTTGTTTGGTCCCCCTGTGGAGTCGGTTTTGAAGAAAATGGAAGACAAGGCTAAGTCCATGCAGACTGTTAAAGATTTTTTGCAGGTGCAACCTCCAAAGTTTAGTAGAAATTGGCCTACTAAGGGGTGGACCTACCCTTCTTCTGATTCTCAGTCTAGGGGTAGATCTAGACGTGGCAGGGGCAGAGCTCACAGTACATTCAGGCCTAGAACTTGGAGTTCACCTGCACAATCTGCAGGTGAGGGCAGGGGCCAGTCCTTTCGTAAACAGGCCCAATGACCTGCATTTTCAGCTGCCAGATTCTTCTTCCCTGGCAGCTCCTTTGGGAGGAAAGTTAGCACTCTTCAAGCAAAACTGGCTTTTAGTCACCCAGGACAAATGGGTATTGGACATTATAAACCGAGGCTACAAGTTCTATTTCCATACATTGCCTCCTTTCAAAGGCATGCCAGACGTTCCTCCTCGGCAAAGGATAGAGGCTCACAAGCAGATTTCTTTACTTCTTCAAATAGGAGCTATACAGCCAGTTCCTCTGTCAGAAGTGGGACTAGGATTTTATTCTCGCCTGTTTCTAGTACCAAAGAAAGGGAACACGTGGAGACCAATTTTGGATTTATCTATCCTCAACACTTATCTGGACATTCCAAAGTTCAAAATGCTGACGTTACAACAGCTTTTACCTCTGTTGGGAAAAGATCACTGGATGGTAACTCTGGATCTCAAAGAGGCTTATCTTCATGTTCCTATCAGGCCCAGTTGCAGGAGGTACCTGCGTTTTCGGGCTGGAAGTTTACATTATCAGTTCTCTGCATTGCCCTTTGGCTTATCTACTGCTCCCAGAGTGTTCACGAAGGTTCTGGCTCCAGTGATAGCCTTTTTCAGGTTAAGATGAATACAGATTTATCCTTATTTGGACGATTGCCTGATTATTGCACAACACAAAGACGAACTTCTGCAGCACCTACAGTATGTGATGGTAGTGTTAAGATGCCTAGGGTATTCTGTGAACGAAACAAAGTCCAGTCTAGTACCCTCTCAGGACATGTGCTTTCTGGGTGTGAGACTGAATACAGCTTCCCAGATGGCCTTTTTGACCCCGGACAAACAAAGAAGCCTTTCTCTTTATTTCCATCAAATGTCTCTACAGTCCAGGCTGACTGCAAGGACAGTCCTTCAAGCCTTGGGGTTCATGGCATCTTGTATTCTGGTGCTTCCCAATGCCAAACTGCATATGAGGAAGCTTCAATGGTATCTCAAAATGTATGGACACAACACTGCCAAGATCTAGACACTGTCATTCAGATAATACCTTGCATTCAGAAAGAATTTTTGTGGTGGGCTCAGGAATGTCACCTAAACAAGGGACTCTCTGTGACCCGACCAGAGGCGGGTCAGATTCTAACGACAGATGCCTCGGACAAGGCTTGGGGAGCACACCTCAATGGAAAATGGGTGCAAGACACGTGGCCTGTCAGACTTCAACATTTGCATATCAACTTGAAGGAGATGTTAGCAGTCCAATTTGCATTGATGGCTTTCAAGGATTTACTTCACCCAGGACAGGTGTTGATTCAAACAGACAACACTACTGTCATGTGGTACATCAACAAGCAAGGGGAACCCATTCGTACCTCTTTGCAGGCAAGCGATGATTTTGTGGGAGACTGCTCTCAGTTTACACCTCAATCTTCAGGCAAGGTTTCTACCAGGAGCACAGAACTCCTTAGCGGATGTGTTGAGCAGACAAATTGTGGATCCTCACGAGTGGAAACTGGATCCTCATGTGTTTCAAAAGTTGACAGTGTTATGGGGGACTCCAGACATAGATCTGTTCGCTTCTCCACTAAATTACCAGTTGCCAAAGTTTTGCACAAAATGTTTCATCCCACAGCTTGGAAGGTGGATGCTCTATCATTCAGTTGGAGCAATCTTCATGTCTATGCCTTTCCACCTCTGCCTCTCATTCCCAAGGTACTCCTGAAGGCCAGAAAAGACAAGCCATCCATGATTCTGATAGCGCGATTGGCCTCGACAGCACTGGTACCCACTACTGAGGAGTTTGGCAGGAGCCTCCATGGCCTCTGCCTTTGATTCCGCATCTTTTGTCTCAGGAGGGCAATCACTTCCTCAATGTCAAGATTCAGTCTCTGCATCTCACAGCCTGGCATATTCTGTTTTAGACCCTGGAGGGTCTCAGCTTTCACAACAAGTTTTGAATGTTATTTTGGAGGCCAGAAGGCCTAGTACAAGGAAAGTTTACGCTGATAAATGGAGGAGATTTTTCTTTGGAGCAAAGCGAAGGGCTTTGATGTTTCCAAGCCTGATTTAAGTGTTTCTCTTCAATATCTTACTGAGTTATTGGACAAGGGTTTGTCTTTCTCCTCGATAAAGGTTCATGCTGCAGCCATTTCTGCTCACTATGACTGTGACCCTCCTTTATTTTCCCATCCTTTGTTTAAGCAATTTCTTAGAGGGGCAAAGAACATAAGACCCCACGTAGAGCTCCTACTCCTGCTTGGGATCTCAATTTTGTGTTGGAAAAGCTTACTCTACAACCTTTTGAGCCTGCAGCTACGGCTGAGTTAAAGTATTTATCATGGAAGACTGCTTTTTTGTTGGCCATTACCTCTGCAAGAAGGGTTTCTGAATTACAGGCCCTTATGGCAGTGGAACCTTTCCTGATTTTTCATAAGGATAGGGTATCTTTGCACTAATCCTTCCTTTATGCCTAAAGTGGTTTCTAGTGTGGCCTTGAACCAAACTATTCATTTGCCTACTTTTTATGCAAACCCCCAAAATAAAGGGGAGAAGATTTTGCATACTTTGGATATTCACAGGCAGTTACATTATTATTTGAGCAGAACTAAGGGGTTCAGGCAGTCTCAGCAGTTGTTTGTTTCTTTTGCTTTGGGTTCTCAGGGAAAACCTGTTTCAAAACAAACTATTTCTAAATGGATTGGGTTTTGTATTTCTTTCTGTTATTCCCATCATGGTAAGGAGATTCCGCTGGAATCAGACCTCATTCCACTAGAGCTACTGCCACTTCTACTGCCTTTCTAAGGGGTAGCTACAAAGATATTTTGGAAGCAGCCACTTGGAGTTCAGTACATACTTTTTCCAAGCATTACCACCTTCCTCTTTATTCTAAGTCTAGGGCTGGATTTGCTACTGCAATATTACAGGGCATTTTAGCAGCCCCTAATGCTTTATGATTTTGCCATCCTCCCTTTACCTCTGCTTTGGGATTCTACCCATATGTAAGGACTGCAGCAATGTGAGATGAAGAACATAGTACAGTTTTGTACCTACCATAAATGTAGGTGTTCGAAGATCCACATTGCTGCAGTCCAATTTACCCTCCCTCCTTCCCCTCTGTAGTTTGGCATGGTTATATGGTTGGGGTGATGGTTGTTGTTGGGCATGTTTTTGGGAGGTATCCTGTTTTTGGGCTGTGGCCTTTCTTTTTAGGGCCTTCTGACATCTGGGGCAAGAAAAGACTGAGGATATGACGTCGGTCATGCGCTTTTATACCCTGACGCTCTGATGTCAAATCTTAGCGCCCATGACCGAAGTCAGCCTAATACTTTGGTATTCAGGCCGACCGAGGGCAGCGGACTACCCATATGTAAGGACTGCAGCAATGTGGATCTTCGAACATCTACATTTATGGTAGGTACAAAACTGTACTTTTCAAAGGTTACCTTGGCCAAATGGCTTAGAGACTGCATAACTTTCATCTCTCATTCTAGAGGACTTCAACTTTCTCATCCAGTTAAAGCCCATTCAATGAGATCAATGGCAACTTCCACAGTTTTTCATGCCAGAACATCTTTGGTCAGTATCTGCTCAGCAGCCAGTTGGTCTTCTCATACCTTTATCACTCATTACAAATTGGATCAGGTCTCAAGGAGACTGGCATCATTCGGCTCGATGGTGCTTAGAAATATTCTTCTGTGAGACCTCCCAAGACTAAAGTAGGTGGGGGCTCTGTCCCACTGTCAAGGATTCAATGAAGATTGACAACATTAAATAAAGAAGTTATGTCTTACCATAACGTTCCATCTGTGTTGTCGATCTTCACTAATCCTTGACATCCCAACTGTCCTTCCCCCAACCTGAGACTCTTAGTGGATTGGAATTTTCATAGCTAGCTTCATATAAAGGGCATATATCTGGTGTCTGATGGTTATATCTATTATTTAACTATAAATTCTGCCTGTCTGCCTTCAATGTTGGGCAAACTCGATCTGAGGTAATTTTCAAGAGGAACACTATGGGTAGTGCCTGGCTGGAGAGTTTGGAAGGCACGAGCTGAAATTTAACATCCGAGTCAGTTCCAAGGCTAGGAACCGAGCCCACTGTCAAGGATTAGTGAAGATCGACAACACAGATGGAATGTTATGGTAAGACGCAAGTTCTTTTTATACAATGATAGCTTATTACTATTCAGAAACTTGCATGCTGATTGATCAGCCCAACTAGCATGCCCATTTTAAATCGAGCATGTACCAATAGAAAAAAAAAAGTCCAGTCACTGAAATGCAATCAGGCTTTCTTCTGTTAGTATGTGCTACAGTGGCATATATCACAACTGTCTAGATTTTCACAAAATGCTCAGATTTTTGTGTCCTATTTTTGATCTCTCCCTCATAAAATCTCTGGTTTTCTGAAAAATCACAGAGTGAAGTCACCAAATAATGACATGCATTTCAGTTTAAGAATTCATATCCTTCAGACAATGCATGTTAGCACAAATGTTATACAACAGCTTTCTAAGTTTATAAGAGCAACATTTACAATTGGTCCCTATTTTGAGGATCTTTATCCCCCATCTTTTAAGGCTTTGACCACATTTCCTGAGCTAAGAAGTTGAGAGGTATGTACAGAGGGCAGAGCAAATATAAAGAAAATCTGGTATGCCCTGCAAAACTAAAGAAATGTACCTGATTTTCCTTGTATTTTGGCCAGTCTCTTGTACCTGTAAACTGTCCAGATTGTTTAGTTTTGAAAAGAAAAGCAATGGAGATCTTCCTTTTTACATTGCCTATTTTCAACGACACTGATGTACTGTGCAAGCATGGGAACATAAGTCCCTCACACATGTGCAGTGCATCAACAAATGTGGTAGAATGAGGAAACAATGGGGAGGAACACTACGACACCATTATACAAAAACATTTAAAAAAAGTAAGCAATGTCATTTTATAATAGTAATAACCAGCTCGTGGGTGTGGGTCATACCTCTTGAAGCAAGAAATCTCGACAAAGGCATAAACAGTGGGGGTACAAAGGCCCCAAACTAGGGACACTTTTTAAATATTGTTCTTAACAAACTTAGGTGATAGAATAACAGGTTTTGTTATTAGCATGAATTTTCTGAAACTCACGTGTGACATTTTTTTCTGACTCCAATCCTCAGTGATTTGCCATTGATTTGCCAGAAAACCAAAATTTTATAAGAAACAGACCAAAAATATGAGGCAAAAATCTGGACATTTTCTGCGAACATCTGGTCATTTGAGAGCTATGGTGTGGGTATATGAGCATTTACCCACAGTTGGCTTTGTTTAATCATGCAGGCATCGCCCTCTTGAACAAACCACACCAGCTGTGGGTAAATCCTCAAAATACCCACACTAACTCATCAGTTTTTGCTTAATAACTCCCAGCTATTTCAACATCTCCAGTTACTGTTCATTGTTTCCACTGCCCACCAGTCAGGCAAAAATGCTTTAGCGCACACCCACTTCTAATAATTTTCACAACACATAATGTCACACATCCCCATCTTACTATACTTCTCACTTATATCTTTCAGCCATCCTCCCTCATCAGTTCTCACATCCACACTTTCCGAAACATATCAGCTCCATTTTTGTCAGCATTTCCATTCAAAAAACGAAACTATCAGTTTTTCCCCACTCAAGAATGCACATACTGCCTGCCCTAGCCATATTGCGGGCTCCCAATCCATTTCATACCATATGCCATGAAACCATTCCACCAGCTAAAAAACATTCCCAAGACCATTTACAAATTCACACCTATAATCTTCATACTCTTGTTAAGGGGCAATCTTGAACATAACTCCAGCATTCATTTCAGCACTACCACGTTTTAACGGCAGTTCAGTAGCTGCCTTCACATTTTCCCATCTCATTCAGCATCAGTGACAAATTAGATCAGAGTACTCGCAGATAAACAGTAGAACCAGTGGATAAAGGTCAGTGAATCCACACACAAAAATAAAAGATACAAATTGAACACACTACCACCACGGCTGTAAAACCAACAAAAGTGTAATAATACTAATACTAAAAAGGTTAAGTGCTTTCACAGCAAATGCTGCTTCATCACATCATATACATACAAAGCAATTCACAGTATTTAAATACTAATAAAAAAAACTCAGTGAAGTAAATCACGTACTCCAAGTGCTGGTTTTAAAGAAACAGAGTCATTTAAACCAGGGCTGTTGTCTGTCTGCAGGTACAAAATCCATTTAAGTTTATTGTACTCTGTTTTACTCTTATCCCCTCCCCTTACATTCACATTAATCAATTCCAGCACCGTACATTTAAACTGATAACTTGCACCACAGTCATTCACGTTTCACCTAGGCATTGCTCAACTTCAGAGAGCAGAAGTTGGATTATTAATACTTTTCAAAACCCATTGTATGCCCACAGACGTGAACAAAGCTAGCATCTCCTTAAACCCTGATCCAAACTGGATATATTTTAAAGTTTCCTTCCATTAAAAATAAAACACTTTTACTAATCAATTGCCTTCCTACCATCCCTTTCCTAACATATTCAGATTCCTTATTCTCAGTATCACTTCTACATTACTCACATGTAACAATGTGATCATTCTAGGAGATGTTTACCTCATTTTCCTAAGTTCCACATCGCAAATAGCCCTTCTGTAATCTCCAACTTAACTATTCATCCTTCAACACTCTGTGACTACTGTCCCATCATCTCCCTGCAGTTGTCCTTTAGGCCCTAAATCCATCAATATTTCCAGCCTTAAAGTCCTTTCCTCTTTTGACTGGTCTGCCATACTGTCATTTCAAGACTGCAGTGCTGCAGCCAGTACCCTCATCCAGAATTTACTCCAACTTCAAGATGAATTATTTCCCGTTATAGACTACTTAGACCCAACAAAAATGAGTGGATGACCAATGAGCTGTAGCACTCCTCAGCTTAAGAGATGAAGCTTGGTATAAATGTAAACAGCACCCCACCCCAGAAACTCTAGCAGCTTTCTTCACACTGCATAACCTGTCCTCAGTCCATATGGAGGCACATGTTTAACCATCACAGAACCAAACAGCTCTCCCATCTAGGAAACTCAAAACTTTTCTGGAAGAGAAGGTTAGTTTACTAACTAGATGTAGACCCCTACACACACTCTAGGAAACTCAAAAAATTTCTGGAAGAGAAGGTTAGTTTGCTAACTAGAAGTAGACCCCTACATACACACATACAACAGTACTTCCCGTAATATCTTCTAGTGTTCTTACTCCCAGCTGTCATGCTCTGACTTCCTCAAGGAATTTAACAGTCTTCCTCAAATCAAAACATCCTCACATATTCATGCTAGCTACTGTCCTAACCACCATTCATACTTACCTCCCATTTAAAAAAGTAAGATCTAAGAACCTCAAAACCCTTCTGAACCAAGTGTTGTCAAAGCTACTTATGGTTCTGATAATCTCAGTCTGTGGATATTCTTTGTGTTTCACTGTTGCAGTCATTACATTTGGGTAATCTGCTGGCAGGTTGCCCTCAGTCGGCCTGATTAACAAAGTCTTGGGTCATGCGTTGGTTGCTGTCCCTCCTTCCATGACGTCAGGTCGTCAGAGGTATAAAACATGCAGCCGATACCATTACATCAGTCTTTCTTGCCGTGCGGTGCCTGAAGCAGAAGCAGTTCACAAGTGCTGGTCTGCCGACTCCTGAAATTTTCGTTTTCGAGTTTCAGAACCAAAGTCTTCAACTTAAAGCGAAGTACCCCATTGTGGAAACGTTTTCTTGCTCCTTACCGATGTCAGTAAAAGTTAATAGTTACAGAAAAGGTTTTCACCTCAAAAAATAATAACAAGGCGTAGTTCCAGGACAATAAAGGTGGTCTTCCACCAGTATCAGAGTTTCCTTCCACAGATGTTTCGTGAAAAATAAACCGTCTACTCCTGTTCCAAGTATTAAATCCACGATGTTATAGTAAACCACTTTAATATAAAATAAACTAAAACAACAAATGTTTACACAGATTAAGCGCTTTATTTTTCACGGAAAATCTGTGGAAGGAAACTCTTATACTGGTGGAAGACAGCCTTTATTGTCCTGGAACTACGCCTTGTTATTATTAAAAGTTAATAATTGATAACTTGTGGGAAGCAAATACCTCATAAAGATTTTCATTTGTACTGTATTCCTTGCCTAGGCCCTGACCACGACGTACCTTGCTGTCAGTTTTGTGCTTTATTTAATCAGCGCACTATCCGTCGTCTGTACATTTTTGCCTCTAAATATTTTGGTTCTCGGTTTAATTATCCAGAAATGACGGTTAGCCATCCGACTACTGGAATTCCGAAAAAACACACAAAAAAAAGACAGGCTGTCGAGGTCCAAAACTGCTGACAGCGCTTCTCCTAAGTCAGTCGCCGGTACTCAGTGAGGCCCTTTCGCAGCCCCTGATACCCGCTACTTCTGACTCGCAGACCTCTACTGAGACCCTTTCGGAGTCCGGTATGCTGCGAGATGCTTCACCTATAGAACCTGCGGATGTCTCTACCTTGGATGGGTCCGGAGCTGCTGTGCAGGCACCGGCTTCTGAGGGTGTATACAGGCCTACAGATTTGCATATTAAACAGACTCCACCTTCTATTCTAAGGCCTAAATCTTGATCTGTGTCTAAAAAACTGACGCCCAGGCCACATGTTCAGGCCCCTATGCCTAAAAAACAAATGATCAAAATGGCTGAAGATCTTATTACTCTAGTCAAGGGTAGTCAACTCCCCCCTTCTAAGAGGCCTAGGACTGAGTTTGACTATGAATCTTCTGATCAGGACTCTGATGTTCATCGTGCATACAGCTGCAGTCATAACAGATGGGTTCTCCTGCCGTCAGGCGGGTCCTCGGTCGGCTGAATTCCAAAGTCTAGGTCCGGCGTCGGTTGTCGTCGCTTCTTCCCTGACGTCAGTGCGACAGGGGTATAAAGGAACCAGCCGACGCCATTTTCCCAGTCTTTCTTGCCGCGTGGTGCCCGAAGCAGAAGCATTTCGCAAGTGCCGGTCGGCCAGCTCCTGAAATTACGAAAATTTTGCAACCAAAGTCTTCTTGAAAGCTAAGTACCCCGTTGGGAAACTTTTCTTGCCTCAGACCGATGTCAGACAAAGTTAATAATTGTATTTCATGTGGGAAGCAAATACCGCATAAGGATTTCCATTCCCTCTGTATTCCTTGTTTAGGCCCAGACCACGACGTCTCGGTCTGTCGCTTTTGTGCTACATTCAACAAACGCACCATTAAGCGTCGGGCGGAGTTCGCCCAGCATTATTTTGGCAAAACATTTAACTATATTATGTCGTCGGATACTCCGACTCCAGTTTTGTCTAAAAAGCACAAAGATAAGGACCGACACTCTAGATCCGCGGCCTCTACTGACACCACGCCAAAGCCGACTACACGTGGTCCGGTTCTCAGCGAGGCACCTTCGCAGCCCCTGACTACCGACGACACTTCATTGGCGGTGTCTCCTGTGCCCGAGGTCGCAGGCTCCTCGGCCCACACCCCGACTACAGATACCAAAGCCACTCTTGGCGTTGAATCTCAAAATGTGGACAGGTCTACCTCCTCTCAAGGTGTCTTCAGACCTTCCTCTTCTTTTTCCATCAAGGTTTTCACTAAGTCTAAAGCAGCCATGCAGTCTAAGAGACAAGCTACACAGGGCCCATCTCCAAGCCCCATGCCTAAAAAACTGATGCTTAAAATGGCTGAGGATTTAATTACTCTTATCAGGGGTTCTCAACCCCCACCGGACAAAAGGCCCAGAGTGGAGGAAGAATCCCCCTCCTCTGATCAGGGCTCCATTATTTCAGAGCACTCTGATGATCAGGAACATTCTTACTCCCCTTTTGAAGACTCTGATGCAGAGGAGTCCATTCCTTCTGTATCCCCCCCAGAGGATTACTCATTTGGGGAAACTTTGCATACCTTAAGGGAACACTTCCACTGGGAAGGCCAAGATTATTCAGATTCCAAGAAAAGGCTTAGGGAATTTCTCTTGCTACCTCAGCACAGGCCTCTGGCTATACCTCCTGTCTTGGACATCCTAGATGATGTTTACTCGGAGGCCTGCCTTAACCCGGATTCTGTACCTCCAGCCCCAGTCCAGCCTGACAGGTACTACAGGGTTCCTGATTCACACCAATTTCTGTACAAAAGCCATGCTGCTGACCCAGAAACCATCTCAGGGCCCCAAGGGAATTAAGGCCTCCACTGCTAAAAATCCATTACCTTCCGAGAGAGATTCCATATCCTTAGAAAGGTGGGGAAAAAAGGTATATACCTCGGCTACCTTAACCATGAGGGCATTAAACTGTCAGTTCCATATGCTAAAATACCAACAGTTTTTGTTATCACAATTGAAAAGTAAAATGTCACAACCTGAACAACCAGACTTGAAGGAGTTGCAGGATTTGATGCATAGTGCAGAACAAGTGGGTTAAGCATACCTTACAATGTGGTTTTGATGCACTAGAGGCCTCATGTAGAGCTGCTGTTACAGGATCAGTCATACGTAGACATGCCTGGCTCAAGGAACAAACCTTGCCAGATCATGTCCAAGCAAAATTACTAGATGCCCCTCTACAAAATGATGTATTATTTGGTGCTAATGCTGAGGAGGTATTAAGGAAAATGGAGGAAAAGGCTAAATCAATGCAAACTGTGAACGATTTTCTACAGGTACAAACCCCCACGTTTCAGTAAAAATTGGCCTTCCAAAAATTGGTCCTTTCCAGCCACGGACAGACCCCAAAGAGGTAGATACAGGCGCCCGAGGGGCAGAGGACAATCCCAAGGATCGTTTAGAGGCAGACAATGGCAAGCTCCTACACAAAGAGGTGGTGAGGATAACTCGCAACCATTCAGAAAGCAAGCCCAATGACTTTCCCCTTTGCATGCCAAGCAAGACTCAAATGGCAGCACCCTTAGGAGGAAAACTGGCATTATTTTCAAAAATTGGCATATTGTCACAAAGACAAATGGATCCTGGACATTATAAACAGAGGCTACAGATTCCATTTTCACACCCTTCCAAAATGAGAGGCATGCCAAACCTGCCACACAATCAAAGGGCAGAGGCATAAAGGCAAATTACAGATCTCATAGACATGAAAGCTATTCAAGAGGTACCTACGCACGAACAAGGTCAAGGTTTTATTCCAGACTATTCCTGGTACCAAGGAAGGGAAAAGATTGGAGACCTATTTTGGACCTATCCATCCTAAACACATTTCTACTGCACCAAAATTCAAGATGCTCACTCTACAGCAGCTTCTTCCCATGCTGGGCAAGGAGTCTTGGCTGGTAACATTGGACCTCAAGGAGGCATACCTGCATGTCCCAATCAGACAAAATTGCAGAAGATACCTCAGATTTCTTGCAGGTTCAACCCATTATCAATTCTCTGCATTGCCCTTTGGCTTATCTACTGCGCCCAGAGTATTCACGAAATGCCTGGCATCAGTAATTGCCTACTGCAGACTTCAAGGGATACAAATATACCCCTATTTGGACGACTGCCTGATCCAAGCGGACAGCAAGCACATTCTTCTGAAACATCTGGCTTATGTAATAATGTTGTTGAACTCTCTGGGATACACAGTCAACAAAAGGAAATCAAGACTAATACCCTCTCGGAAAATAATTTTCCTGGGTGCCAACTTGGACACAAACACCCAGATGGCCTACCTCACGCCAGAGAAGCAGGGGCAACTAACTCAATACTCCAGAGCGCTAGCAAATTGCACCAGGCTGACTGCAAGGAAAATCCTGCAGGCTCTGGGATTCATGGCATCTTGCATCTTACTAATCCCATGTGCAAAGCTACATATGAGGAAACTTCATTGGTACCTGAGAAACCTATGGTCTCAACACAGCCACAGTTTGGAAACAATAATACCACTAATTCCATGTCTTCAAAAGGAATTTCTGTGGTGGGCTCAAGCATGCCAAACAAACACAGGTCTACCATTCAGCAAGCCTCAAGCAAATCAAGTCATCACAACAGACGCCTCGGACTACGCCTGGGGGGCGCACATGACAGATCGGTGCATTCAGGGCAAATGGTCCCAAAAAGAAAAGCACCTTCACATCAATCAAAAGGAAATGCTAGCAGTAATAAATGCTATTATAGCTTTCAAGGACCTTCTACAACCAGGTCAACTATTGATAAGAACGGACAACACCACAGTTATGTGGTACATAAACAAACTGGGAGGAACACATTCATACCCCCTATGCAGACTGGCCATGTCACTTTGGAACATGGCCATGGACTTACAAATCGAACTACAAGCACAGCACTTGCCAGGCAAGGAAAACACGCTGGCAGACAACCTAAGCAGAAATATGACAGATCCACATGAATGGAAGTTGCATCCAAAAGTTTTTACAGAGATAATCCAAGCATGGGGAAGGCCAGACATAGATCTCTTTGCCTCCCACAAAAATCACCAATTGCCAAAATTCTGCTCAAGGATTTTCCATCCAAAGGCCTGGAGAGTGGACGCTGTCTCTTTCAGTTGGACATCAATGACAGTTTATGCCTTCCCGCCTCTTCCTCTGCTGCCCATAGTTCTATTGAAAACCAGAGCAGACAGACCAAAGATGATTCTCATTGCTCCAGACTGGCCAAGACAACACTGGTACCCACTCCTGAGGAGCCTGACGCATTCCCCACCATGGACCCTGCCTCTAATGCCTCTTCTCCTGACTCAGCACAGCTTCAAAACTCTTCACAGCTAGCTAAAAACACTCAATCTAGCCGCATGGAAGATTCCTTAGCATCACAGCAGACCCTACGCTCCAAGGAGGTGCAGGATGTCATTTTGGAGGCCAGAAGGCCATCAACTAGAAAAGCTTACTCCGCAAAATGGAAACGGTTTTGTGTCTGGAATGAGAAAAAGGGCCAGGATCCTGGAAAACTGAATTTACCTCAAATACTACAGTATCTAGCTGAGCTGCTAAGCAGTGGACTTTCATTCTCCTCCATCAAAATCCATGCCTCAGCCATTTCTGCAGAATACAACACTGATCCACCCTTTTTCTCTCACCCTCTCTTAAGACAGTTCCTCAGAGGGGCTAAGAATCTAAAACCCCTAAGGAAACAACCAGTACCTGCTTGGGATCTCAATTTCATTCTGGAAAAACTGACCTTGCCTCCCTTTGAGCCAGCTGCCTCATCAGATTTGCAATATTTGCCCTGGAAAACAGCTTTCCTTCTGGCTATTACCTCAGCTCGTAGAGTTTCTGAACTACAAGCTCTCATGGCTGTGCAGCCTTTTATCATCTTCCATCAGGACAGAGTTTCCTTACGAACCAATCCGTCCTTTATGCCAAAAGTGGTATCCAGGGTAGCTTTGAATCAGGCCATACACTTACCTACCTTTTATCCTAATCCTCAAAACAAAGGGGAGAGATTACTGCATTCCTTGGACATCCACAGACAACTGTGTTATTATTTGGACAGAACAAAGCCTTTCAGAAAATCAGAACAGCTCTTTGTGTCCTATGCTATAGGAGCTCAAGGAAAGCCAATTTCCAAACAGACAATCTCAAAATGGATAGCCCACTGCATACGCTTTTGCTATTCTTTTCATGGCAAAACTGTACCTACAGGCATCAGATCTCACTCCACAAGGGCCACAGCTACCTCTGCAGCTTTCCTCAGAGGAATTCCTACCAAAGATATTTTGGAAGCAGCCACTTGGAGTTCTGTGCATACCTTCTCCAAGCACTACCACCTACCATTATACTCCAAAACTAGAGCAGGCTCTGCCACTGCAGTCTTACAGGGCATCCTGGCTCCTCCTAGTTCCACCTAGTGCCTACCACCCTTTTCTTAGCTTTGGGATTCTACCCATCTGATATGACTGCAGCTGTATGCACGATGAACATAGTACAGTTTTGTACCTACCATAAATGTAGATGTTCGAGTGCTAATACAGCTGCAGTCCAGGTTTCCCTCCCTCCTTCCCCTCTTGGGACAGGCCTATTGGCTAACACCTCCTCATACAACCTGATTGGGGTATTCATTTACAGTGTATTTGCTTGCAACTACTGTATTTTGATTATATTGCATTGCTTTATTACACAAATTTATGTATTGCCTTCCTTCTGGGGGCACCTGACATCTGGGGCAAGAAAAACTGAAGAAAATGGCGTCGGCTGGTTCTTTTATACCCCTGTCACACTGACGTCAGGGAAGAAGCGACGACAACCGACGCCGGACCTAGACTTTGGAATTCGGCCGACCGAGGACCCACCTGACGGCAGGAGAACCCGTCTGTTATGACTGCAGCTGTATTAGCACTCGAACATCTACATTTATGGTAGGTACAAAACTGTACTTTTCTTCTAATTCTTCCAATGACCTGGATTTGTCCATACCTACTTATGAGGATTCTGATGCAGAGGATTCCATTCCCTCTGCTTCCCCCCTCTGAGGACTTTTCTTTTGGGGAAACTTTACATGCCTTAAGGGAGCATTTCCACTGGGAAAGTCAGGAATTTTCTGAATCAAAAAAGAGGCTTAGGGATTTCCTTCTTCTACCTCAGCATAAGGCCGTTGGCTATACCTCCTGTACTAGACATTGTTGATGTGTTTTCGGAATCCAGTATGGCTCCTGATTCCCTGCCTCCGGCTCCTGGTAAACTTGACCGATACTACGGGGTTCCTGAGTCCCACAAGTTCCTTTTCAAAAATCCTGTTGCGGATCCTGAAACCATTTCTCAGGGGCCCAAGGGAAGTAAGGCTTCTACTGCTAAAAATCCTACCCCTTCTGATAGAGACTCCAGGGTGCTGGATAGATGGGGTAAAAAGGTTTATACTTCTGCAACCTTGGCAATCAGGGCTTTAAACTGACAATTTCGTATGCTAAAATATCAACAGCATATTATGGGACTGCTTAAACAGAAAATTATGTTGATTTCAGACTGTGTGGAAAATAAAGATTTACAGGATTTATTGCATTCTGCTGAACACGGAAAACATACTTTGCAATGTGGTTTTGATTGCTTAGAGGCCTCTTGCAGGTCTGCTGTTACTTGCTCTGTGCTTAGAAGGCATGCTTGGCTTAAGGAGCAATTTCTGCCTGATCATGTTAAAGCAAAATTGTTGGATGCTCCTTTAAATCAGGATCGCCTGTTTGGTAAATAAGGCTGAATAAGTTCTAAAAAAGATGGAAGATAAAGCTAAATCTATGCAAACCTTAAAATATTTCTTACAAGTGCAACCTCCCAAGATTTAGTAGGCACTGGCCTGCTAAGAATTGGTCCTTTCCAGCTCCTTCCAGATCCACTCAAGCCAAACCCAGACACACCAAAAGCACCAGGTTTCAGTCCCAAGGGGCTCTCAGAACTAAGCAGTGGGGGGCCTCCACTTCCAAATCTGGAAATAGCAAGACCCCACCCCCCCCATGGTAAACAGTCTCATTGACTTTCCTTTAAAATTGCCAAGCACTTACCTTTCAGTCGAACCTTTGGGGTGAAAGATTGCTTTTCATGCAAAAAACTGGGAACTCATAACCCAGGACAAATGGGTTTTAAATATAGTTTCGCAGGGATACAGATTTCATTTCCACACGTTGCCAACACCAAACGGGTGGCCAGACCTGCCCCCAAATCAGTGGGCAGAGGCCCAGAAACAAGTACTTTCCCTCTTAAACACGGGGGCTATTTAACCGGTGCCAGAAGAGGAAAAGGGACAAGGTTTCTATTCCAGGCTTTTCCTGGTACCCAGAAAAGACAAATCATGGCGTCCAATTCTGGACCTGTCTACTCTAAACACCTTTCTGGACATTCCAAAATTCAAGATGCTGACTCTTCACCAGTTACTTCCTATGCTAGGCACAGATGTCTGGTTGGCAATTCTAGATTTAAAAGCTTACCTGCATATCCCAATCAGGGAATCTTGCAGAAGATACGTATGCTTCAAAGCAGGCTACTTGAATTATCAGTTCTCTGCACTGTCCTTTGGCTTGTTTACTGCGCCCAGGGTATTCACAAAGTGCCTGGCTCCAGTAATTGCATTTTGCAGGCAAAGAAATATTCAGATATATCCATACCTGGACGATTGTCTAATTCAGGCAGAAAACCAGGCTGTACTTATAAATCATCTGGCATTTGTAAAAAGGGTTCTAACGTGTCTAGGGTACACCATAAATGAAAAGAAATCACAACTGGTACCCTCTCAACAGATTACATTCCTGGGTGCAAGCTTGAATACAGCTGCCCAGATGGCTTTCCTCATGCCAGAAAAGCAAACTCATTTGGTAACTTACTTCAAACATGTGGCCACAAAAACCCTGCTATCTGCAAGACAAATACTGCAAGCCTTGGGATTCATGGCCTCCTGCATTCTTCTAATTCCATATGCAAGACTGCATATGAGGAAACTTCAGTGGTACTTAAAAAATCTGTGGAGTCAACATTGTCACAGCCTGGAAACAATGATTCCTATCATACATTGCCTACACCTGGAGTTCCTGTGGTCGACAGAGGCCTGCTACCAAAACAAGGGACTGCCATTCACACTACCTCCTGCCACCCAAACCCTAACTACAGACGCATCAGACTATGCATGGGGGGCTCACCTGGCAGGGAAGTGCATTCAGGGCAAATGGAACACAAATCAAATGCACCTACATATCAATCGGACAGAAATGTTAGCAGTACAGAATGCTCCGACAGCCTTCAAGGACTACATTCATCCAGGACAACTAATGGTAAAGATGGACAACACCACGGTTATGTGGAACATAAACAAGCAGGGGGGTACACATTCCTACCCCCCTCTGCAGACTAGCCATGGCATTGTGGAACACGGCCTTGAGCTACCAAGTGCACCTACAAGCTCAATTCCTGCCAGGCAAACTGAATACACTGGCAGATGGACTAAGCAGAAATCTCATGGACCCACACGAGTGGAAACTGGAACCACGGATTTTTAACATGTTGACAAGCAAATGGGGGAGCCCAGACATAAATCAATTTGCCTCCCTCCAGAACTACCAGTTGGACAAATTTTGCATAAGGGCTCCTCACAAAAAAGCCTGGAAAGTGGATGCTCTGTCCTTCAGCTGGAAAATCCTATCAGTATATGCCTTTCTCCCTCTGACTCTGCTTTCCAAAGCTCTGCTAAAAGTCAAACAGGACAAACCAAAAATGATTTTGATTGCTCCAGACTGGCCACGCCAACACTGGTACTCACTCCTCTGCAGTGTGTCACAAATATCTCCGTGGCACCTGCCTCGTACACATGCCTTACTGTCTCAGCAGGAGAACTAAATTCTGCACCCTCAGCTCCCAACATTGAAGGCTAATCACTTAAATTCACCCTTAGCATCCCTCAGCAAACCTGTGATGGATGTCATTTTGGAGGAGAGAAGACCTAGTACTAGAAAATCTTATGCTGACAAATGGAAAAGAGTTTGTGCTTGGAACCAGTCGTTAGGGATGAGTACAGCAGCACCCAATTTATGTCAGATTTTGCGATACTTAACTGAGATGCTTCATAAGGGCTTGTCTTTTTCCTCTATTAAAATCCATGCTTTAGCTATTTCAGCTCACTATAACACAGAACCCACCCCTCTTTTCTCATCCCCTGCTCAAACAATATCTCAGAGGGGCAAAGAACTTGAGACCACCCAGGAGAGCTTCTACCCCTGCCTAGGACCTTAACTTTGCTTTGGAAAAGCTGACTTTACCTCCTTTCGAGCCAGCTGCTACTGCAGACTTAAAATTTCTTTCTTGGAAAACAGCCTTCCTCTTAGCAATTACTTCAGCTAGAAGGATATCTGAATTACAGGCCCT
The DNA here is from genome assembly GCF_019279795.1 of Protopterus annectens. Lineage (NCBI taxonomy): Eukaryota > Metazoa > Chordata > Ceratodontiformes > Protopteridae > Protopterus > Protopterus annectens. The sequence goes on from NC_056745.1 coordinate 481,846,429, forward strand.
TATGGTGCCTTTCATCATCTTTCATGCGGACAGGGTATCTCTGAGGACCAATCCATCCTTCATGCCCAAGGTGGTTTCCAGTGTGGCTCTTAACCAGTCCATTCATTTGCCAACCTTCTATCCCAGTCCACAGAACAAAGGGGAATGGATTCTGCATTCCTTGGACGTGCACAGACAACTAAGAGTCTACTTGGACAGAACTAAATTTCGAAGAAAATGTGAACAATTGCTAGTGTCATTTGCTGCTGGGGCAGAGGGGAAGGCTATTTAAAAACAAGCCATTTCTAAATGGATAAGCCATTGCATTCATTTCTGCTATAAGCACCATGGAAAACCTATCCCCCCAGGGGATCAGATCTCATTCCACCAGGGCTCCATCTACTTCTGCAGCCTTTCTCAGAGGTGTTCCTACCAGGGATATTCTAGAAACTGCTACCTGGAGTTCAGTACATACTTTCACCAAACCTTATCATTTACCAATTTCTCTAAATCCAGAGCTGGCTTTGCCACTGCTGTCTTACAGGCCCTTATAGCTGGTCCTAATGCTGTATAAATCCATCCTCCCAACCATAGCTTTGGGAATCTACCCAAATGTAATGACTGCAACAGTGAAGCACGAAGAACATAGTACAGTTGTGTTGTTCTCTCTTTCGGCTTTTCCCAGTTAGGGGTCGCCACAGCGGGACTCCGGTCCGCTAATGATTGGCAGTAGATTTTTACGTGTAGAGTTGCCAGCCCTGATGCACAACCTTCAAAGAAGGTACGCCCATTCACACACGTCTCCACACAGAAGGCGCTCTAGCTGAGAATCGAACAGGACAATGTCTTACTGTGAGGTGACAACGCTACCGCAGTACCACCACCGCAGCTCACTTACCATAAATGTAGATGTTCTAGTGTATTCACTGTTGCAGTCCTGGTTACCCTCCCTCCAGCCCCCTGTTTTTCTCTTACTATACCTCTACTTTCTTTTTCTTTTCTTTGCTTTTGGTTAGAGGTATATTTTTGTGTTTTTAATTTTATTTCCTCCCCATTTGGGGGGCACCTGACATCTGGAGCAAGAAAAACTGATGTAATAGTGTCGGCTGCATGTTTTATACCCCTGACAACCTGACGTCATGGAAGAAGGGACAGCAGCCGACGCAGGACCCAAGACTTTGTTAATCAGGCCGACTGAGGGCAACCTGCCAGCAGATTACCCAAATGTAATGACTGCAACAGTGAATACACTCTAACATCTACATTTATGGTAAGTGTACACAATTGTACTTTCATGCATCTCTGGAAATGCTTCCTCCCTGTCATGTCACTCACATGTTCAATTTCTTTCTAACAAAAAATGTTATGCCTCACATTTGGAAATCTGCAGTAATTTAACCTCTTCCAAAACAACAACAAAAAATGGAAAATTCTTTCCACTTTCAACTTATGTCTATTGTGTGTACCCTTGGTAAAAAAAAATATTTTTTATGTCGGCTTTTTTTTTTTTTTTTTTTGTACATACATCCAAGAATATCACCGTCTCTTCAAAAAGCAGTACAACTTCTGACCAAGGTGTGCAGCACCATGACAAGCCCTGTGGACTCTTAACAGATAATAATCTAGTAAACATTAACAAAAGACTTCTTGGAGCAATCTTCATTGCCCTCACGGAGACCTCTTAACTGACTGACCACACCCCACTTCACAAACTGCAGAAGTTGTCATAACTGCAGAAGCCTTAGCATGGTTCATATTCTTTCTCTTCAGTCGACTCCTCTGAGTCAAAATAAGTTCATTCATTTCTGACACTGCTCCACTACGCAAATGCGGTTTTCAGAGTACCATTCTGGCCTGTTTGTTCTCCATTTTCCTTAAACTTCCTTACGAGCTTCCACAGGTACAACTAGTCACTGATGACCATCTTTAGGTGTAATCACTCTCACTCTGAAATTCATTTTAAGACAGTCAACATTCCTTCATCCGGTACCTAATCCAACAGAAATGAATACGAAGCCTGTTTAAAACTAAAACTATGATCTTCATGACTTTTCAAAAACTGTTCAAATTTCTTAAGTCCCTGCAAATTAAAAACTTCAGTAACACCACTAGAGAAACAAAAGTCTTCCTCAAATACCTAGGGATTTGACTAAATCCAGTACGTCCCATTTCTATATAGAAAAAGCAAGAAATTAAACCAATTATCTTCTATTTTGGGTCAGGAAAAAAATCTCTCCTTACTGCTCCATCAAGAGCTCCTATAGTTAAGGGAGTCATCCTAGTTCAACTTGAATATGGCCTACCTAGTCTGGCTGCAACATCCAGGATGAACAAGTCTACTGTACAGACCATTTCAGACAAAGTTTGTTGCATCAGAAACTTCCCTCACATGAGCTTCATTGTTTGAATCTTTCCAAAGCCAAATGAGTTTCTGTTAACAGAAGGGCAGACCTCTTATTTGGATCACTACTTTATAGACACCTAAATCTTTAAACAGTCTTTCCTCTTGCAGCTAACCTGACCGCAAAGAAATCTATTTACGACCTTCGACGTAACTTGCATACATCTGCCATCCTGCTAGCACCCAAACCAAAACTTTATTGCATGAACAACAGAATCTATTCCAAACCACTCAAAAATCCCTTTTCTTATTCCAAGTTTTAGACCTTGGTTCAAAAATGTTTCCTTAAGCCAATAAGTGCATTCAGCTAGGTCATATCATCCCTCTAGTTAAGGGTTGAGTCAGGTTGAGTCATCAGGGCCTAGCTCAATGCTCATCTCATTGTCGTCAATGGCCTTGAGCAGATGGGATGCACCATTTTCATAATGAAGTACGTTTTTTGTAGTACATGTGTTTACTGCCATTTTTTTCTTTTTTAAACAACTTTATTAAATCCTATTTTAATTAGTAGCATGAGTACAAATACATTAATATCAAAAAATAAACTGCAGTATGTTTCCATTGTTATTGTCATGCAGTGTACATTTGTTTTCTTTTTAATAATTTTCATTCATTCCATCATTACGTAAGTTAAGTAATTCCTGCCTTCCCTTAAACCGTAATTCTCCTCCTGAACGTTACTGTTTATATATTGTTCCCACAGATTTCATTTATTTTCATGGAATCTGCTTTTCTTTTTTCTAAAGCTTCCACCTCCAGTTCTTTTATCTCCTTTACAGCAGTTAGTACTGCAGTTTTCTAGTAACTGATATTTTGGCAAACATTTAAACTTATTATTACAAAAAAAACGAGTCAGGAACAGTGTACCAAAAACAACTATAAAAATGTAAAATACACTGCTGCAGCCAGATCCACGAACACTTCACGTTTATTAAATGTAGATTAGTTTCATAATATAAAAATTTTAATATAAGATTGTTTTTATTTTAGGAATAAAGTCCATTTTTGGTTGTGTATTTTAACATTCTGTATAACATAGGTAGTATTATAAATAGTATGAATGTTTTATAAAGTAATTATACATAGGTTTTATAACGAGGAATATTTTAAGGACAAAGTCCCTTTAGGAAGCTAATTGGATGATGTCATTGATTGTTTAGGTATTTAAGGGGAAAATGTATAAGCTGACTGGCATCTCAGGAACACTGAGGAAAATGAAAAAATTGATGCTTTGCTGCCGAACCGAACCAACAGAGATGGTCGGGTGGAGTGCGACATCAGCGAGCCGGGACCCGTTTGGAATCCCGGCCGACTGTTTTAGATTCTGATGAAATTCCTATTTTAAGGGAAGAAAGTGCTCAATGTGGTCTTGTGGAATTTACATTTAATAAAAGTGAAGTGTTCTTGGATCTGGCTGCAGCAGTGTATTTTACATTTTTGTAAACATTTAAACTCAGTAAGACATTACTATGTTTAGGCAATTCAGAAACCTATATCCCATTTCAAAAGAATAATTTCCCTAATTACAATCATGTTCTCTCTATATTACTGTCAAAGTACTTGGTAGATATTTTTTTAATCTGATACCTCTTCACATTCCCAGGAAGCTCACTCCTCATTACCTTTCTCTTTCCAGTCACACCTTCAGTAATTGTTTTCTACCTGAGGAAAAATCGTCAGAAGCCTACCGAGGTATAAAAATACCTATGCAAGTAATTCCATGCAAAGATCCTGAACCTTTTGCATTTTGTTGCTTATTTGGAAGGCATAAACATTTATTCCTTTGTTTCTTTGTAAAACTGCCCTTCCATTTTCCTTTCTAACCTCCTTTGATTTATTCTTGGCTATGGGCGTGCCTTCGTTGAAGGTTGGGCGTCGGGCTGGCACCTCGGCACTGTAAAAATCTACTGCCAATCATTAGCGGACCGGAGTTCCGCTGAGCGACCCTTAACTGGGAAAAGCCGAAAGAAGAACATTCATTATCCTTTTTAAGCAGCAGCTTCTGTTCTGTACTCAACTAAAAGCTCTCCCAGAGCTGCTGTTTAACTTGCCACTTGCCACTCCCCTATCCCTTTCTTTTTGTCTTTACTCTATCAGTCCCTGATAAGGAAGGCAATGTCTAATACAGTAAAAACTTCTGCTTATCATCATCCCACTCAATTATCTTTCCCTCCCAGGTTATTTACACCCTATTGCTTAGTGCCTTTGATAATTTCCTCAAGTAAATTCTACTCGACTCTTGGCTTTTTTTTTGTATCTTTACTCCCAGATATACCCATTGGTAAAATTTCCTTTCTCCATTTCCTCATCGCCTTAGTTCTTGGAATACTTACAGCTACTTTATAAGTACTATAATTTGTATTTCACATATCTTCAGGTATCTGTGTTTTAGTCTTGGTTTAGGGCTGCAAGTGCTGGGGACAGAGCCTCTAGTACTGACTTATTATAGTTGGATGCTTGGAAAAGGGAGTGCACATTTCATAGAAGTAAATGGAATCTTTGAAAATCCTATATAAAAAATAATGTTCATAAGAACTTGCATCCAGAAATCCTAGTCATTCTCTGTCTCTTGAATTTCTTCCTAGTTTCAATAATGTCATCCTTTTCCACATTGAATTATAACCCAAAATGTTCCATGGCAAAGAAATATCCCTTTCTAATGTAACTACTTAGCTCCAAAGTACCCCTTCATATCAGGTTACCCTAAACCACCGTATTCTGTCGGGATAATCGGATTATCCCACAACACTTCATCTCCCACATGCATTCTTTCAGGTCTTTATTATCATCCACAACTTGTCCTTTGGTTGAGTAAAAAAAAAATGCCCACTTTTTGTATGTGTAGACTAGGTAATAACATTTTTACTACTTGTATCTCACTAGCCATATCTAAAGTCATGGGCATCCCGTTTCTCAATTTTTTTTGTATTTTCTTTTAAGTTTCTTTCCATGTGTCCTAACAGAATAATTTTTTAATCCATTTACTTAAATGCTTCATCTTGACACATCCCATAAGTAGGGGTATAGCTGAAGCAGTTCATATGTGTTTACATAATTTGCCACTTACAGCCTTTGTTTTATCAAAGTTTATCCAGTTAAGCAGGTAGATGGATGACAGAAACACTTGTCCAGGTACCTATGTAATGGAATAAACTACTTGAAACTTCAGATGTGTACCTTTATTCCTGAGGGTATCAGAGAGTGATTCTCTTAGTCCTGCTGGCTAAAATGATTTTATCTGGGCTAATCTTATGTACGCTGCTTCTTTTATACAAATTTTCATAAAATTTCCAAAATATCTATCATACCTCTACAAGGATCTCTGTATTTCTCTTGTTAATAGGCACCCGAAGATTGGTAAAGCAGCCATTTATACTTTTTGTTGCGTAAGTTGTCATTCCAAAGTTTTTGTGCTCTGGAGTTATTAAAAAACAGTTGCTTACTTATCTTTCTAAACTCGTGTATATTATCCAGATACTCCCTTATTTTCTCCTTAGCACTCTGTAGATGTTCTTCGTGTTTCACTGTTGCAGTCATTACATTTGCGTTATCTGCCTGCAGGTAGCATTCAGTCTGCCTGAATACCAGAGTCTTGGATTCCTGCGTTGGATGCTATCTCTTCTTCCATGACGTCAGGTCGTCAGGGGTATAAAACATGCAGCCGACGCTATTACATCAGTCTTTCGTGCTGTGCAGTGCCCGAAGCAGAAGCAGTTTGTAAGTGCCGGTCAGCTGACTCCTGAAATTTCGGTTTTGAGTTTCAGAACCGAAGTCTTAGAAAAAAGCTAAGTACACCATTGGGGATCCTTTTTCTTGCTCTTAACCAATGTCGGTAAACGTTAACAATTGTCTTACCTATGGAAAGCAAATACCTCAAAGATTTTCATTCGTACTGCATTCCTTGCTTAGGCTCAGACCACAACGTCCCTTGCTGTTGGTTTTGTGCCTTTTTCAACCCCCGAACTATTCGTCGTCTGTTTATTTTCGTAGCAAATTATTTCAGTACTCAGTGTAACTATCCAGAAATGGCTTTGGTAAACCATCCGACTACCGATATTCCGAAAAAACGTAAGGATAAAGACAGAGACAGACCACATAGGTCAAAAACTGCAGACGCTTCCGTTAAGCTAGTCACCAGTTTGCCGGTACTCATGCGCTTTTGCAGCCCCTGATACCTGCTACTTCAGATTCTCAGGCCTCTACTGAGACCCATTCGGAGTCCGGTATACCGCGAGATGCTTCTTCGACTATAAAACTTGCGGGGGTTGGGAGGGTGGCCTAATGGTTAAGGTATTTGCCTTGCAAGCGCAAGGTGCAGGGTGGTCTCACAAGGGATAATTGGCTAGGCTTAAAATGTCTCACAAGGGCAGCTAGCTTAGTACCAATCTATGAACCTATGTCTCTACCTTGGATGGGTCCACAGCTGCTGTGCAGGCACAGGCTTCTGAGGGTGTATTCAGGCCTACAGATTTGCATTTTAAGCAGACACCATCTTCTTCATCAAGGCCTAAAACTCAATCCACGCCTAGAAAACCAACGTCCAAACCGCATGGTCAGGCCCATATGCCTGAAAAACAAATGCTTAGAGTGGCTGAAGACCTTGTTACTTTAATCAGGGGAAGCCAGCCTTCCCCCTCTAAGAGACCTAGAACTGATTCCTTCCAATTCTTCTGATCAGGATTTTCAAATTTCTGTTTCTTCTGATTACCAAGATTTGCCCTTATCTACCTATGAGGATTCTGCTGCAGAAGATTCCATTCCCTCTGCTTCCCCTCCAGAAGATTTTTCTTTTGGTTGAAACCTTGCACACTCTTAGGGAGCATTTCCGCTGGGAAAGCCAGGATTACTCTGACTCGAAAAAGAGGCTTAGGGAATTTTTACTCCTCCCTCAGCACAGGCCTTTAGCTATCCCTCCTGTTCTGGACATTGTGGATGATGCCTTCTTGGAATCTAGCTTGGCCCCAGACTCTTTACCTCCAACTCCGAGAAAACCTGACCGGTGTTAGAGTACCTGACTCTCAAAAGTTCCTCTTCAAGAATCCTACTGTGGATCCAGAGACCATTTCCCAAGGACCAAAGGAGATTAAAGCTACTGCTGCCAAAAACCCTACCCCCTCTGATAGAGATTCTAGGGCCTTGGACTGATGGGGTAAGAAGGTATACACTTTTGCTACTTTGGCCATTAGGGCCTTAAATTGCCAGTTTCATATGTTAACATGTCAGCAGCATATTATGGGACTACAGTCACAAAAAAGAGAAAACACGAAGGGTAAAGTACCTCCTAAACAAAAACTTAATATCCAAAAAATAGAGCAGTGGTACAGCACGACAATCGAAGCCGACTGGATAAAAAAGCTTTTATTGTAGTAACATCCAAATGACATCTAAGTAAGCTCTTTCGCGTTATTACTAACGCTTCATCAGACTTTACATTCTACATTCACAAATTCATTTAAATACCCTTGCTCTATTTAAAACAACCAATGAAAAGCATGTTGCAAATTTAAAGAAATATTTCATTTTAACCTCCTATTTCAAAAACTATCAAAATGTGAGAAACATGAATTATATGCAAAAACATTTGCACATGCATAAAATACATAAATAATATATATATGTATGTATATATATATATATATATATATATATATATATATATATATATATATATGTATGTATGTATGTGCATTCATATGCTTATGTGTGTATCTATAGTAAAAAAATATCCATAAAGAAATCACATATAAAAAAATCATATCTAAAAAGAGAATAATTTATAGAACTGAATTAATGTTTCAAGGAACGGTCCTTTAAGAAAGGTTTCAAAGAGACCTTCTCATTCAGACCATGTCCCTTATCAGCTTGCAGTTTAATTATCCATTTTCCTTCTTGTTTCTCTCTGAAATTCCTAACATCACCTAGCCTGATAGTAAAATATATCAATTGCAGTACAAGAAACTTAAAAGTATGTTTACTGTCATTACTTAATGCATGTTTAGCTAGTGCGTTAGTGTCATCTTCCATATTAATGGCATATATATGTTCTCTGACCCTCTCTCTGAGGGTCCTATTTGTTTTCCCTACATAGAAACACTTGCACTTCTGACACATAGCTAAGTACACTAAATTTCTCGATTTACAATCTGTATATTGGTGAAAAATATACCTATTCCCTGTATCTGGATGTATGAAACTGTTATCATTCAACATATAAGGACATTGATTACAAGGGGTTCCTATCACATTGTCGAAAACTGACCATGGCTACAATATTGAAAGTGGCGTTCATCGCAACTGTTCTTGTGGGATCGCGGTACAGTGAGGATCAGTAAATTTGCCCTTTCCTCACTGTAGTGCTATCTCGGAGTCAGTATATATAATTAGCGGGGGGTGTGGGGGGTGCAGCCCCCCACAAGAACAGTTTAGATGAACGGCACTTTCAATATTATAGCCGTTCAACATTATCACTTTTCGAAAATGTGATATAGACGCGATTACAAGTACGACATGATAGTGTTCCTTTTCTCATAGAACGTGTAATATCCTTTTTCCTATCTTCATAGCATAAAAGTCTTTTTAGTGATTTAGTATTTTTGTAGCTCATCTGGGGTACTTCACCAACTATTTCCTTAATTTTCTCATCTAAACATAACACATTCCAGTGCATCTTGATAGTATCGGTTACCTTTTTGTTAGTATATGGAACCACTACTCTAGTGTTACATGTTGTTGTTTTGTTTACATGTACATCTTATCTATCTTTGCTGATATATGGTTTCCCAGTGGTTCCTCTGATTGATTAATTTATTGGTAGTAAATCCTTACTATGGTTTCCCCTATTAAATTCCTTCTTAACTACGTCCCGAGCTGTCTCAAAAGTTCGATCTTCACTAGTTAACCGAGATGTTCTCAAGATCTGACTCTTAACTATATTTTTATGTATGTGTGTGGGGGGGTGCATACTGTCCCTATGTACAAGGGCATTTCTCCTGCATGGTTTCCTGTATACCTCTGTTGTTACTCCACTATTACCTTTCTCAAGCCATACATCTAAAAATTTAATTTCATGAGTTGAATATTTTTCAGTGAAGCGTAAAAATGATGTAGTTCCATTAATGTACTGTATAAATTCCTGAAGTGTATCTAGGGGTTCTTTCCATAAAAGAAAAGTATCATCCACGAAGCGTTTATAAAATATTATATGTTCAGAAAAGTGCAAATGTTCAAGGACATAGGTGGTCTCCCAATTTGCCAAGACTAAGTTTGCATACAAATTGACGCATTGAGTCCCCATAGCTACCCATGTGACTTGTAAATAATACTTTTTATCATAACTAAGCACATTATTAGATAAAATCAAATCCATCAACATTGCACATCTGTCTGTTCCTTTCTCTCACCCCTTTCTGTATCAAAAACCGTCTTAAATACTTTACCCCTACATCATTGGAGATACTCGTAAGTAATGATGTAACATCTAAAGTAACCATGTAATCAATGGCTTTACTCAATTCAGAGTCATTATAATAAGCTAACATTTCTAAAAATTGCTGCGTATCTCTAATAATAGACCCATTTGACTCTATTATAGGATTTAATAACTTCTCTACATATGTGGACATTGACTCCATCATCCAACCCTGACTAGATACAGTAGGTCTAAATTGGGGGTTAACCAAAGTTTTATGGATCTTAGGAAGACCTCTGAAAGTAGGAACTAATGGTTTGTCAACAAATAAATAATTATATAACGACATCAAATATATTGCACATTAACATGTCATATAACTGACTATGGACATTTTTAATTATTCTGTCTAAGTCATATCCAGTCAATGACTGATGTGTATTTAAATCCGTTAACATTTCTTTCATACTACTATAGTAGTCAAACTGAAGTACAACAATGGCACCACCTTTATCAGCTGGTCTAATTACAATGCCATCATTGTTCTTAGTGCTTGTATTTCATTACTATTTAAATTATAATATTCTGGTCTAACATTTTTATTTATTTAAAATAATTTCAGTAGATCTCACATGCCTTTTCAAAACTTTCAAATATGGGATGCAGTGCTGGTGTAAACATAGAAGATTTCCTAAACATTTCACTATGTTCATCTGTATTATTACCAAACTGCAATTTCAAAGCCACATTCCTTGAAAAACATTTTAAATCTACAATTAATTCAGTTACATCTAAACTTTTTGAAGGTATAAACGATAAACCTTTGTTTAATACTGATTTCTCAAAATTATTTAATACATACTGTGACAAGTTTACTATCCGGTCCTGTTCACATGCCTCAATGTCTTTCTTTGGAACTCGTGTGATTCTTCCATGTTCTTTCATTTTTTCCCCCCTCGATGGACTGGCTATCTTGAAGGGTAAAGGAAAATGGAAGTTTGATAATTTGCCAACTGGTGACGAACTAGCTACTTCAGGTGGCTTCTCCTTCCTTCTGACATCAGGGTTACTCAAATTCATCATAGAAACTAATGTTTATGTTGTTTGGCTGCTCGCAGGCTGAGCAGCAGCATTGAAAGTAGCTGTATCTCCTATGTTAAACTCAGCAGCGTCTGGCGTCATCTCAAGCGCGTTGTGTAGTTCAAACTGAGATTGGATCACTGATTGGAGAGAGGTCGAAGGCTGGACCGAATCACCACTCCGGATAGGTTCTCTCGGCCAGGAAAAGACGATACCATTGGTAAAGTCTAAATAATCCCTTTCCAGCTTCTTTCTCTTTTGCAACAACAATCTGTTATCAAGTGCCGATAACATAGTGGATAATTCAAACACTAATTCATCTATTTTCCCACTAGTTAATGACTGATGTAGTTCATATTTGATTTTAACAGCTTTGTTGCTGAGTTTTTTTTTCAATAATCATTTATTGCTCTATTAACAATTTAATATACATGAAACTCGTCTCAATATTAAGTTTCTGCCACTTCATTAACAATTGTGACTGGGAAGAACAGAAAGTGGGCATTTTTAGTATACGTAAACCTCTAGGAATAACTTTGAAGCATATACATGCTTCCATATGTTTCCTCCCTTGTGGCAGAGGGGGACCGCAAAACCAGGGTGACAGAGAAACTTTCTCTGCCAAACTTGCCTGACTGCTCACCTCTGGAGGCAGTCAGGGGAAGACTTTCGCTGTACCAAAAGCCTGGCAAAATATAACAAGAGACAGATGGGTACCATCCATCATATCTGGAGGTTACAAAATTCCCTTCCATCAATCCCCCATAGAATCGAAAAAGCCCATCCCAGATGACCCACCCAATCTAAGGGATCAAGCAGTCACAGAAGTTTCAAGACTGCTAGAAAAAAGAGCCATTCAAGAAGTCCCCGCAGACCAACTAGGATCCGGAATTTATTCAAGATTCTTTTTAGTACCAAAAAAGACGGGACTGGAGACCAATACTGGATCTCAGCAGATTGAACAAATCTGTACAAAAAGAAAAGATGTTCATCGTGCATACAGCTGCAGTCATAACAGATGGGTTCTCCTGCCGTCAGGCGGGTCCTCGGTTGGCTGAATTCCAAAGTCTAGGTCCGACGTCGGTTGTCGTCGCTTCTTCCCTGACGTCAGTGCGACTATTTGTCCACTATTTGTCAACAAGTGTTAATTCTAATGCAGAGCAAAAGGGTACAAGTCAGACATGTCCTCCAAGCCCTAGGCTCCATGGCAGCTGCAATTCTTCTTGTCCCATTAACACGTTTCCACATTGGAATCCTTCAGTGGCTTCTTTTCACGCAGTGGTCTTTCCAGGAGCTACCCATGTCTCACATGATCCTGATCACAGAAACATGCAAAAGGCACCTTTCTTGGTGGATGGTCTCCACACTGGTAATTCGGGGCAGACCCTTCATACAACCCCTTCCGGTAGCCATAGTGACCACGGACGCCTCCCCGATAGAGTGGGAGGGGGCATTATCTAGGCAGGACAGTCCAAGGCACTTGGCAACCTCACGAGTACCATCTGTATATCAATGTCCTAGAAATGAGAGCGGTTCTCGTAGCGTTGCAAGCCCTTCAAGACTCCCTTCCGGGACCATTGCAATCTAAACAGACAATATGTCAGTGGTGTGGTACATCAACAAACAGGGCGGGACCAGGTCTTGCCGCTTATGTCGAGAAGCACTCAGACTGTGGCAATGGGCAGTTTCCTCCCAACGTTTTCTGATAGCAACGCACATCCCTGGGAAATCCAATGTTATAGCAGACAGGCTCAGCAGAGCTATCCTTATGCCTCACGAGTGGTCTCTGAATCAGGAAGTTGCGGATCTTGTCTTCCGCAAATGGGGACAGCCTTGCTGCGACCTATTTGCCACTCCTGTCAACAACAAATGCAGCAGCTACTTCTCCCTACTTCCTCTTCCAGGTCATATACCCAGAGATGCTCTAGTCCACGATTGGCCTCAGGGACTTCTTTACGCTTTTCCTCCTTTTCCCCTAATTCCAAGACTCATACAGAAAGCAAAATCATTGGGTTGCAAAATGATCCTCATTGCCCCATATTGGCCTCAACAAATATGGTTCCTGTTCCTACACCTCCACCTTCTGGATCAACCGTGGATTCTGGACCCGATTCCAGATCTTCTGATTCACCAGTCAGGCAGGTTGCACCAATCCCTTCAAACTCTCCAGCTCACAGCTTGGTTACTCCACTTCCAACCTTAGCCAGGCTTTCCAATATCTCCCCAGCAGTCCGTGATATTATTGTTTTCTCACATAAGTTTACTACAAGGAAAACGTATGCTAGTAAATGGAAATGGTTTTCTTACTGAGAAGAATCTAGAAATTTGGATCCTTTCTCAGCCCCAATCCATGAAATTCTTGAATTTCTATCACAGCCTTTTCAGTCTGGTGCGGCTTCCGCTACCATTAGAGTACAACTAGCTGCCATTTCTAATTTTCATATCGGTATGTTTAATTCTAGCATAATGTCTCATAAGCTCTGCAAACCCTTTATGAAAGGAACATCTCTTCTTAGACCCCCAGTTAGAGATCCTCCCCCTCCTTGGGATCTCAGTTTAGTTTTAGCCTCCTTAATTTCGCCTCCCTTTGAACCGGCAGCATCATGCTCTTTAAAATTTCTTTCTTGGAAGACACTTTTTCTGGTTGCTATCACTTCAGCTAGACGTGTCTCAGAACTTCAAGCACTATGTGTTCATCCTCCTTACCTGGTGTTTCACAAGGACAGAGTTTCTCTGAGGACCAATCCATCCTTTATTCCTAAAGTCTGGTCAGAGAACAATTTTATATCAATCCATATATCTCCCAGTTTTCTTTCCTAATCACAGCAACAAGGCAGAATACAAGCTCCACCAATTGGATGTACACAGACAATTGCGTTTTTACCTCCATAGAACTAAGGAACTAAGAAAGTCAGACCAGTTAATGTTAAGTTGTCTATCTCGTCTTCATTCTTGCTGGATGGGTTTGGAGCCGATCCTCGGCTCTGACTCTGCCATCTTCAAAAGCTCGAGAGCTGCTTACTGGCTCGAGGCCCCCCTATATCCCATGATGCCTGGCGCTAGATATCCAGATCTCATTTGCCACTTCTGCTGCGAGGTTGTTCTTCTGGATCAGGTCGTATAAGCTTCATTATTATTATTATTGTATTTTTCTTGTTAAAAACTGTATTGGTTAGTGTAGAATTAGTCGTTAGTTAGACTTCCTTAAGAAACTCGTTTAAGTTAGAGCGTTTCCTCTCCCCCCTTCTCTCCCTTTTCCACAGAAAGGTTCTTTCCGTTTAAGTTAGAGGTTAACCTTTCTTTCTATCTCCCTTCTAATTAATCACTGTTAGTGTTTAGTGATAGTTTTCGATAGTTTTTGTTGTAGTGGTACTTGCAGTGGTTTGTGGTAACTGTAGAGTGTTAATTTTTACTGTTCGTTACCTTAGCCATCTGTGTGGAAACTTGTCCTTGGTTTTCTCCCTAGGATGTCCAAGGATCCAAAACCGTCCGGATTCAAGAAGTGTGACTCATGCTGTCAGAAGATGTCTCTGACAGATGATCACACTTCCTGTGTTTGTCTGGGCGCTGTGCACCTGCAGGACTCTTGCTCGATCTGTCATGCCTTCAGTCCAAGAGTCCTGTAGGAGTGCAAAAATAAATTGATTCTGAGGGGTATGCTTAAACCCCAAGATTCACCAGCGAAGGCTCAGCCGGTGAAATCTTCCAGACCACCTAAACCATCGGCTCCCAGTTCGGAGCCGTCGTTGGGTGAAGCCACACAATCCATTTTGGCTCTGGCTGGAAACGATGTCCCTCCCAGTCTGCTCCGACGTTCTTCGGAGCCGGCTGAGAGTCAAAAGAGATCCAGGTCTCCTTCTTTGGAGTCGATATGTTTGGCTCCTAAGTCGCCCCTGCTCTAATCGGAGCGTAGTCATCGATCATCCCACTCTTCTCGGTCCTCTAGACTTTCGACCATGACTTGGAAAGAGTGGTCAGTAGGCTCTTAAAATCGCAGGCCCTAGCCAAAATGTTGTCCAGCCCTCCTCATCAGGAGTCTGCTCCATCCACAGCTGTAGATATTCCTCCTCCGACTGTTCCTATAAGCTCGGAGCCGGAGTTCGTTGGGGTTCGAGTCGTGGAACCGTCGGCACCGATACCCTCTCTTTCGGTTCCGTCGTCTGCTCCGATCCCTTCCATGGTACCTTCCCTGGAGGGATCTGGGCACCGAGACTCCCTCTTCGGCTCCGAGGGGGCGAGTGGCATCGGACCCTTGTCCAATCCCGCTCTCCCTCTCGGTGCTTCGGCGCAGGTAAACTCTGCTCCCACATCTGCCTTGGAGCCGTCTCCCTCGGTGCGGGGAAGTCTTCTGGTTTCTTTGGAGCCTGAACCTTCTCTGCATCCAGGCAGGGACGCCTTCAAGGTGATGAGTGTACTGGCCCCTGAGTCAGTCCCACGATCGACCCCATCGGCTCCTCCGCTAGGGTGCCTGCGTCAGCGTCTGCCCCTCTTCCAGACCCTAAGCGTGGGTATCGAGCGCTGCCTTCCGAGGCCTCCCCTGATCTTTCAGAGGAGCCACCTCACAAGAGAAAATGCAAGAGGAAGCATGTTGACTCCCCTGAGTTTGTCACATCGGATACTGACTTAGAGGAGTCGGAAGGGTCCCCAAGATCCCCCTGAGGATGTCTCCTTCTCAGACATCCTTGAGATGCTTAGGCAGAGGGGAAACTGGACTACCCTAAGCCCTTCCGAGGATGAGTCTGTATTCCTGGATGCGTTTGAATCTCGACCTTCCACCTCCTGGGTGTCTCCGCCTTTCGACCCACTGATGTCTGTGGTGGCTTGAAAGGCGTGGACGGCTCCAGACACAGTGGAACCGACCCCTAGAAGACCTGCCAAGTTCATTACTGCCCCGCAGGACAAACAGTTCTTGACCAAGGGTGTCCCCGTTGATGCCATGGTGATAGCAGCAGCCACAAAGAAGGAGTTGGCTGAAACTTCATCTGTCCATCCCCCTAACAAAGGAGTCCAGGACGATGGACAGATATGGGAAGTGGATGTTCTCTTCAGCGACCTTTTCCATGTGGTCCCTGAATTACCTGTGCCACTTTACCCATCTTCAGAGGGATCTCCTGAAAGAGCTTGGAGATGCCCTCCAAGATCCATCAGCTGAGGGGGCCCAGGCTAAGGCAGCCTCCCAGCTGGCGACTCTTAATTCAGTGGAAAACTCCTCCATGTGGCTCATTTCGTATGCAGCCGATGGTGCGAGTAGAGCCGCAGGCACAGGCGTGGCCCTAAGGAAGCACGCTTGGATGCGGCTATGTAACTTTGCGGAACCTTTCAGAGTCTTTCACCAAAACCCCTTTTGATGGTTCCTCTCTCTTCGGATCACAGGTGAAAGATACCCTTACCAGGTGTGAACAGGAAGGCAAGACTCTCTCTGCTGTAAGAGTCCCTTTTTCCACTCCTTCCAGAATATATCCTAAGGGTCAGAAGAGTGGGAAGATGTGGTTCCGGAAATTCCAAGGAGCCTTTCCAGACGCACGTGGTGGGTTCCCCTCCAGGGGCAGAGGAGGGAACAATAACAGATGCCGCCCTCGTGGCAGAGGGGGTCCGCAAAACCAGGGCAGCAGAGAGTCTTTCTCTGACAAGCCCTTCCAGCATCCCTGAAGGGTTGCCCGGCTGCTCACCTCTGGAGGAAGTCGGGGGAAGATTATCGCTGTAGCCAAAGAGCCTGGCAAGACAATAACACAAGACAAATGGATACAGTCCGTCATATCCGGAGGCTACAGAATTCCCTTTGTTCGCACCCCCTTAAGGTCAAACAAGTCCCTTCCAGATGTTCCACCCAATCTAAGGAACCAAGCAGTTCAAGAAGTCTCAAAACTGCTAAAAAAAAGGGCCATCCAGCAAGTCCCAGCAGACCAACAAGGATCCGGAATTTACTCAAGGTTCTTTTTGGTACCAAAAAAGACAGGGGACTGGAGACTCATTTTGGATCTCAGCAGACTAAACAAGTCTGTACAAAGAACGAAGTTCCGGATGGTCATGCTTCAGTCCATTTTACCCTTTCTGGGTCAGGACAATTGGATGTGCTCCATAGATCTTCAGGATGCGTACTACCACATAAAAATGGACAGACGCTCCCGAAGATTCCTTCGCTTCTGGCTGGGAGCCAGCCATTATCAGTTCAGAGCTCTGCTCTTTGGTCTCACCACAGCCTCCAGGGTGTTTACCAAATGTATGGCAGTATTTACCGCCCACCTGAGACGGCAAGGATTCCAGGTGTTTCCATATCTCGAAGACTAGCTCCTCACTGCTACCACCAGACATCACCTGCAGCGAGCCAGAGACTGCACCATTAACACTTGCTCCAGGCTAGGTATCACAACAAATTTCGAAAAGTCTGCATTGTCGCCCTGTCAGTCTATCACTTTTATAGGCGCAAATTTAAATACCAAACACTTTGGCGAATGTCCCACCAGACAGGGTGTTAGTGATTCGCCAGCATGTCAAGGTTTTATTAGCATGCGAAAGGATTCAAGCCAGGTTTGTCCTTCAAACGCTAGGTCTCATGGCAGCAGCGATCGTACTTGTCCCTCTGGCTCGTTTTCACCTGAAGATTCTCCAGTGGCTTCTTTTCACCCAATGGTCCTTCCAGCAACTTCCCATGTCTTACATGATTATGATCACTCGGGCATGCAAGAAGCATCTTGCGTGGTGGATGGTCTCCACATCAGTGCTCCACGGCAGACCATTTGTTCTCCCCCCTGCAGTGGCTACAGTGACCACGGACGCCTCCTTGATCGGGTGGGGGGGGCATTATCAGGGCAGAACAGTCCAAGGCATCCGGCAACCTCACTAGTATCATCTGCACATAAATGTCTTGGAGATAAGGGCCGTGCTCTTAGCGTTGCAGGCTCTTCAGGACTCTCTTCCTACCGGGACCATTGCAGTTCAAACGGACAATATGTCCGTAGTGTGGTACATCAACAAGCAAGGCGGAACCAGGTCCTACCCCCTATGTCGAGAAGCACTCA
Organism: Protopterus annectens; assembly: GCF_019279795.1. Lineage (NCBI taxonomy): Eukaryota > Metazoa > Chordata > Ceratodontiformes > Protopteridae > Protopterus > Protopterus annectens. Next base: position 481,864,316 of record NC_056745.1, read on the forward strand.
GACTCTGGCAGTGGGTGATCTCTTCCCAACGGTTTCTGATTGCAACGCACATCCCTGGGAGGTCCAACGTCATAGCAGACAGACTGAGCAGAGCAATTCTCATGCTTCACGAGTGGTCTCTGAACCAGTTAGTTGCGGACCAAATCTTCCGCAGATGGGGCCAACCTTGCTGCGACCTTTTTGTAACTCCCTTCAACAGCAAGTGCAGCAATTTTTTTTCTCTCCTTCCACTTCCCGGACGTTCCCCCAGAGACGCTCTAGTCCACGATTGGCCCCAGGGACTTCTTTATGCTTTCCCTCCTTTTCCCCCTCATACCGAAGCTAATTCAAAAGGCTACTGTTTTGGGTTGCAAAATGATCCTCATTGCTCCTTACTGGCCTCGACAAATATGGTTTCCGTTCCTGCATCGCTATCTTCTCGAACAGCCTTGGACTCTGGACCTAGTTCCAGACCTCCTGATTTATCAGTCGGGCGGACTGCACCAATCTCTGCACTCTCTCCAGCTCACAGCATGGTTGCTCCACTTCCAACCTTAGCCAGGCTCCCAGATATCTCCCCCTCTGTGCGCAAAATCCTTTTGTCTTCACACAAGTCTACGACCAGAAAAACTTACGCTAGTAAGTGGAAACGTTTTTCTTCCTGGGCAGAGGCAAAAAGTATAGACCCCTTTTCAGCCCCTGTACACTGCATTTTGGAATTTCTAGCTGAGCTCTTCCATGCTGGCTTCGTTTCGGCTACAATTAGAGTTCAGTTAGCGGCAATTTCAAATTTTCACATTGGCCTGTCAGAAAACAATATCATGTCCCATAAGCTGTGTAAAGCCTTTCTCAAAGGAACCACCCTGCTCAGTCCCCCAGTGAGAGATCCTCCACCTCCCTGGGATCTAAATTTGATTTTAGCTTCGCTAATTTTGCCCCCTTTCGAACCTGCAGCTTCTTGTTCACTGAAGTTCTTATCTTGGAAAAACCTTTTTCTGGTAGCTATTACTTCAGCTAGAAGAGTTTTGGAACTACAGGCTCTTTCTACCCGTTCCCCATACCTTGTCTTCCACAATGGACAGGGTTGCTCTTAGGACTAATCTTTCCTTCCTAAGGTCTCTTCAGAGAGTAACTTGAATCAGTCCATAGACCTTCCTCTGTTTTTCCCTAACCACTCCAACAGGGGGCAGTATAAGTTGCATCAGTTAATGTTCACAAGCAACTACGCTTTTATTTACATAGAACCAAAGACATTAGAAAATCAGATCCAACTGTTCCTGTCTTATGCAGTAGGTAAACAGGGTCTTCCGGTCTCCAAGCTGACCTTATCCAGGTGGTTGTCTTCTATCATCACATTCATATACCAACTCAGGAATAAAGAATTACTGGTCAAACCAAAAGGTCACTCCACCAGAGCTTTAGCCACTTTGGTGGCTTTTCAGGCTAGGTTGCCCATGGAATATATTTGTGCTGCGGCTACATGGGCCAACCCACATGCTTTAATTTCGCATTACAAGTTGGATTTGGTTTCCAGGAGCAGAGCTGAATTTGGTTCCACTGTTCTGAAGAGTCTTTTCTGATGAGCCACCCAGGATTTTAGGTGCTAGGGACGCTGTCCCAACCAGCAAGAATGAAGGCGAGATAGACAACTTAACATAAAGAAGTTATGTACCTACCATAACGTTCCATGTTAGTTGGCTTCTTCTCGCCTTCTTTCTTGCATCCCACCCTCTATCCCCCTATCCTAGTGGACCGAGAAGAGTTCCTCTTGATTTTGCACTGGCTGAGTCTTCTCTGGCTATTTCCTTCTGCTTAGTAGTCTCCCCAGTAAGAATTATGCATTCTAGGATAGCATTCATTTATTATTATGTCTGCAGTTAGACTTACCAAACGAGATCTGGGTATCAAGCGCCAGGCATCATGGGATATAGGGGGGCCTCGAGCCAGTAAGCAGCTCTTGAGCTTTTGAAGATGGCCGAGTCGGAGCCGAGGATCGGCTCCGAACCCAACCAGCAAGAAAGAAGGCGAGAAGAAGACAACTAACATGGAACATTATGGTAGGTACATAACTTCTTTTTTCTTTCTTATGCTTTCAACAAACAAGGTCTTCCAGTTTCTAAAGTGACCTTATCCAGATGGTTATCTAATACTATTGCCTTTCTTTATCAGTTATGAAATAAAGAGCTACCAGCTAAACCAAAAGGTCATTCCACTAGAGCATTAGCCATCTCTGTAGCGTTTCAGTCTAGGTTGCCCATAGACTCAATCTGTGCAGCTGCCACTTGGGCAAATCCCCACACTTTTATCTGTCATTACAAGGTAGATATGTTCTCCCGGAGCAGAGCTTCCTTTGGTTCTACTGTTCTGAAGAGTTTGTTCCAATGAGCCACCCAGGATTTTAGGTGCTAGGGACACTGTCCCAAACAGCAAGAACGAAGGCGAGATAGAAAACTTCACATAAAGAAGTTATGTACCTATCATAACGTTCCATGTTAGTTGTCTTCATCTCTCCTTCCTTCTTGCGTCCCTCCCTCCTTCCCCCTTCCTAGAGGATTGTGAGGAGTTCCCTTTTGTTTTCACTGGCTGAGCATCTTTTATTACTTCCCATGCTAGGTAAATCTATAACTCTTTCCTTGTTTAGGTGTATTGGACAACCAGTTTTAAACTGGTTACTTTACTAATGTCTAGTGTGCGCGATCACAAATGAGATCTGGGTAGCTGACGCTGGGCATTCTGGGATAAGGGGTAGCCTCGAGCCAGTAAACAGCTCTCAAGCTATAGAAGATGGCAGAGTTGGAGCCGAGGATCGGCTCCGAACCCAAGCAGCAAGAAGGACGGCGAGATGAAGATAACTAACATGGAACGTTATGGTAGGTGCATAACTTCTTTTTATCAAGAAGCACTGGGAATGTGTTATGTTTAGATGAGAAAATTAAGGAAATTGTTGGTGAAGTACCCCAGATGAGCTACAAAAATACTAAATCACTAAAAAGACTTTTATGCTATGAAGGTAGGAAAAAGGATATTGCACGTTCTATGAGAAAAGGAGCACTATCATGTCGTAGTTGTAATTATTGTCCTTATATGTTGAATGATAACAGTTCATACATCTAGTTACAGGGAATAGGTATATTTTTCACCATTATACAGATTGTAAATCGAGAAATTTAGTGTACTTAGCTATGTGTCAGAAGTGCAAGGGTTTCTGTGTAGGGAAAACAAATAGGACCCTTAGAAAGAGGGTTAGAGAACATATATATGCCATTAATAGGGAAGATGACACTAACGCACTAGCTAAACATGTATTAAGTAATGACAGTACACATACTTTTAAGTTTCTTGTACTGCAACTGATATATTCTACTATCAGGCTAGGTGGTGATAGGAATTTCACAGAGAAACAAGAAGGAAAATGGATAATTAAACTGCAAGCTGATAAGGGACATGGTCTGAATGAGAAGGTCTCTTTGAAACCTTTCTTAAAGGGCCGTTCCTTGAAACATTAATTCAGTTCTATAAATTATTCTCTTTTTAGATATGATTTTTTATATGTGATTTTTTATGGATAGTTGTGTATATACATATGTATATATTTTTATACATTTTATATATATATATATATATATATTTTTTTTTTTTTATAGATACACACTTAAGCATGTGAATGCACATACACACACACACACACATATATATATATATATATATATATATATATATATATTGTTTATGTATTTTATGCATGTGCAAATGTTTTGCATATAATTCATGTTTCTCACATTTTGATAGTTTTTGAAAAATGAGGTTAAAATGAAACGTTTCTTTAAATTTGCAACATGCTTTTCATTGGTTGTTTTAAGTAGAGCAAGGGTATTTAAATGAATTTTTGAATGTAGAATGTAAAGTCTGATGAAGAGTTAGTAATAACTCGAAAGGGCTTACTTAGATGTCATTTGGATGTTACTACAATAAAAGCTTTTTTATCCAGTCGGCTTCGATTGTCGTGTTGTATCTCCACTCTACTTTTTGGATATTATGGGACTAGTTAAACAGAAAATGATGTTGATTCCTGACTGTGCTGAACATAAAGAATTACAGGATTTAATGCATTCTACTGAACAAGTTGGTAAACATATTTTGCAATGTAGTTTTGACTCTTTAGAAGCATCTTGCAGGGCTGCTGTCACTGAGTCTGTACTTAGAAGACATGCTTGGCTTAAGGAGCAAAACTTGACAGATCATGTTAAAGCTAAATTACTGGATGCTCCCTTAAACCAAGACTGCCTGTTTGGCAACAAAGCAGAAGTCGTCCTTAAAAAGATGGAGGAAAAAGCTAAATCTATGTAAACTGTTAAATATTTCCTGCAGGTACAGCCTCCCAGGTTTAGTAGGCATTGGCCTTCTAAGAATTGGTCCTTTCCAGTCTCTTCCAGGTCCTCTCCAAACCCAGGAACAGCAGAACACCTAGGTTACAGTCTCAGGCTACACACTTGTCTAAACGTTGGGGAGCTCCCACTTCCAAAGCAGGAAGTAGCAAGACACCCCCCTATGGAAAAATGTCACAGTGACTTAACCTTAACCCTTCCAAGCCCTGTTCAACTGCCTGCTCCCTTAGGAGGAAAGCTCGCCTGCATGCAAAAAACTGGGAATTCATTACCCAGGACAAATGGGTTTTAAATATCGTTTTCAAGGGATACAGATTCCACTTCCACACCCTACCAACCACAAAAGTTTGGCCAGACCTACCCTCAAATCAGTGGGCAGAGGCTCAACAGCAGGTTCTCTCTCTTCTAAGTATCAGGGCTATTCAACCTGTCCCAGCGGAAGAAAGTGGACAAAGTTTTTATTCAAGACTTTTTCTGGTACCCAGAAAAGACAGATCCTCATGTCCTATCCTGGACCTCTCTATTCTAAACACCTTTTTGGTAATCCCAAAATTCAAAATGCTAACACTTCAACAGCTGCTTTCTATGCTAGGCAAGAATGCCTGGTTGGCAACCTTAGACTTAAAGGAAGCTTACCTGCCATTCCAATAAGGGAATATTGCAGGAAATGCCTACGCTTCAGAGCAGGCTCCATGCACTATCCGTTCTCTGCACTTCCCTTTGGCTTACCAACTGTGTCCAGGGTATTCACAAAATGTCTAGCTCCGGCCATTCCATTTTGCAGGCAGAGAAATATTCAAATATACCCATACCTGGACGATGGTATGATTCAGGCAGAAAGCCAGGACATGCTATTAAAAAATCTGGCATTCGTAAAGAAACTTCTAACCTCACTGGGGTACACCATAAACAAAAATAAATCTCATCTAGTACCCTGCCAACAGATTGTATTCCTGGGAGCAAGCTTGAACACAACTTCCCAGATGGCTTACCTCACACCAGAGAAACAAGTCTGTTTGACAACCTACTTCAAAGTACTGGCCACAAAGGCCCAGCTATCTGCAAGGAAAAATTTCCAATTCCTGGGTTTCATGGCCTCTTACATTCTACTAATTCCATATGCAAGACTGCATATGAGGAAACTACAATGGTATCTAAAAAGCCTATGGTGTCAATATTCTCAGGACCTGGAATCAATGATTCCTGTCATTCCTTGTATAAAGACAGAATTCCTTTGGTGAGCAGAAGCCTGCCACCTGAACAAGGGTCTCCCTTTCAATCTACCCCCTGCCGCCCAAACCCTAACAGACGCATCAGACTATGCATGGGGGCCTCACTTGGCAGGGCAGTGCATTCAGGACAAATGAAACAAGAGTCCGATGCACCTGCATATCAACCAAAAAGAAATGTTAGCTGTACAGAATTCCCTGACAGCCATCATGGGCCACATCCTTCCAGGACAATTATTGGTAAAGACAGACAACACCACAGTTATGTGGTACATAAGCAGGGGGGAACCCACTCATACCCTCTCTACAGACTAGCCATGGCTCTGTGGAACACAGCCTTGAGCTACCAAGTGCACCTACAAGCTCAGTTCCTGCCAGGCAAGCTAAATTCACTGGCAGACGACCTAAGCAGAAATCTCATGGACCCACACAAATGGAAACTGGAACCAAAAATATTCAACCTCTTGAGGAACAAATGGAGGACTGCAGAGATAGACCTGTTTACCTCCCCTCAGAACTGCCAGTTGGACAAATTCTGCACAAGGACTCTCCACAGTCAAGCTTGGAAAGTGGATGCCCTGTCTTTTACCTGGAAAAGCCTTTCTGTTTATACCTTTCCCCCTCTGCCTCTCCTCTCGAAGGTTCTGCTAAAGATCAAAAAGGACAAACCAAGGACAATTCTTATTGCACCAGACTGGCCTTGCCAGCACTGGTACCCCCTCTTGCGCAGCATGATACTGCTAGATCCATGGCACCTACCTTGGACACCTTCCCTGCTGTCCCAGCAGGAGGCCCAGATTCTGTACCCTACTCTTCAAATCCTGAACCTTGCAGCCTGGCTAATTCCTTGAGCTCTCCAATAGCATTCATCAGTAAGCAGGTACTAGATGTCATTCTGGAAGGAAGGAGGCCTAGTACTAGAAAATCCTATGCTGAAAATTGGAAAAGATACTGATGTTCATCGTGTTACCCTGCTGCAGTCATCACACTTGGGTTATCCTGCCATCAGGCGGTCCCGCAGTCGGCCCGAATTCCAAAGTCTTGGTCCGGCGTCGGTTGCTGTCGCTTCTTCCGTGACGTCAGTGCGCCAGGGGTATATAAGAGGCATCCAACGTCATTTTCTTCAGTCTTTCTTGCCACGTGGTGCCCAAAGCAGAAGCAGTTAGCAAGTGCTGGTCGGCCGACACCTGAGATTTTCGATTTGAATTTCAGTCCGAAGTCTTCAATAAAGCTAAGTACCCTGTTGGGGAATATTTTCTTGCCTCAGTCCGATGTCAGAAAAAGTTAACAATTGCATTTCTTGTGGGAAGCAAATACCTCATAAGGACTTCCATTCCTATTGTATTCCTTGCCTAGGCCCAGACCACGATGTCACAGGTTGTCTGTTTTGTGCTAGGTTTAATAAACGAACTATCAAATGCCGTTTTGACTTCGCACGGCATTACTTTGGTAGGAAATTTAATTATATCATGCCATAGGAGCAGCCGACGACCGCCATACATAAAAAACGCAAGGATAAGGACAGGCAGCCTAGGAACAAGCCATACTCCGAGGCCTCAGCTGGGCCTGTCGCCGGTTCTCCGGTTTTCAGTGAGAAGCCTACACAGCCACAGCCCCTGATGACCGCAGAACTGGAACCCCAGACAGCTGCGGATTCCTAAGCGGAGCCTACTAGGCCAACGCAGCCATCTTCCGACACTGGAGCAGAAGTAGACACCGGTGCAGTGGAAACACCTTCGGTTGCAGAAGTTGTCTTCAGACTGACTACACTCACCATTAAATCTTATGCTAAGCTTAAAACTCCTTTAAAACCTAAGAAAACTGTACATCAGTCTACAGTTCAAGGCCCCATGCCTAAGAAACAGATGCTTAAGATGGCTGAAGATTTGATTACCCTTATCAGGGGTTCCCATCCCCCTCCTGATGAAAGACCAAGACAAGAGGAGGATTATGCATCCTCTGACCAGGCTTCACTCTCCTCAGATTCTTCTGAGGAACAGGATTACACTTTTCCACGTTATGAAGACTCTGATGCTGAAGACTCTATTCCCTCAGCATCTCCCCTGAAGACTACTCCTTTGGGGAAACTTTACATACCATGAGGGAACATTTCCACTGGGAAGGCCAGGATTACTCAGATTCTAAGAAAAGGCTCCGAGAGTTCCTTCTACTACCCCAACACAGACCTCTTGCTATCCCTCCTGTTTTAGATATTGTGGATGATGTTTACTTGGAGTCTAGTTTAAATCCAGACTCTCTACCTCCTGCTCCAGCCAAACGAGACAGATACTACAGAGTACCTGACTCACACAAATTCCTTTATAAAAGCCCTGTAGCTGACCAGAAATAATTTCCCAGGGTCCTAAGGGAGCTAAAGCTTCTATGGCTAAAAATCCTGTGCCTTCTGAAAGGGATTCCAGAGCCCTAGATAGATGGGGAAAGAAGATATACACCTCAGCTACTCTGGCTATGAGAGCATTAAATTGCCAGTTTCACATGCTGAAATATCAGCAATTCCTAATGTCTCAATTAAAACAAAAAATGAGCACACATTCTGAACAGTCTGAATTCAAGGAAATGCAGGATCTGTTGCATGCAGCTGAACAGGTGGGCAAACATACTTTACAATGCGGATTTGATTCATTGGAAGCTTCCTGTAGAGCAGCTGTTACTGGCTCTGTCATACGTAGACATGCTTGGTTAAAAGAGCAAACCCTTCCTGACCATGTTAAAGCAAAATTATTGGATGCACCTTTACAGCAGGATGTATTATTTGGTGTCAAAGCAGAAGAGGTTTTAAAGAAAATGGAGGATAAGGCAAAGTCTATTTTTTGCAGGTACAACCCCCTCGTTTCAGCAGAAATTGGCCAACAAAAAACTGGTCCTTTCCAGCTTCTGACAGATCACAGAGGGGCAAATACAGATGCCCAAGGGGCAGAGGTCAGTCACAGGGCCCTCACAAACCTCGCCGATGGGGTTCTGCTACCCAGAAAGGAGGAGAAGACAGGCCCCAAGCTAGCAGAAGACAAACACAATGACTCTGTCCTCAAACTACCAAGCAAATCTCTCCTGGCAACTCCCTTGGGAGGAAAACTAGCATTTTTTGCAGACAACTGGCACATAATTACAAAAGACAAATGGGTTCTAAACATTGTCTCTCAAGGATACAGATTCCACTTTCATACCTTACCAAGGATCAAAGGAATGCCAAACCTGCCACCAAATCAATGGGCAGAGGCACGAAAACAAATTACAGCTCTCGTGGACATGAGAGCCATTCAGCAGGTACCTACGCATGAGCAAGGACAAGGATTTTACTCAAGACTCTTCCTAGTCCCAAGAAAGGACAAAGCATGGAGACCCATTCTGGATCTTTCAATTCTGAACACCTATCTGCAAGTACCAAAATTCAAGATGCTAACACTGCAGCAGCTTTTTCCCATGCTGAGCAAGAATGCTTGGCTAGTCACTTTGGACCTCAAGGAGGCATACCTGCATGTCCCTATTAGACAAAATTGCAGAAGATACCTCCGCTTCATTGCAGGTTCAACGCATTATCAATTCTCTGCACTGCCCTTTGGCTTATCTACTGCGCCCAGGGTCTTCACAAAATGCCTGGCACCAGTAATTGCATACTGCAGACAGAGGAATTCAAATATATCCATACCTGGACGACTGCTTTATTCAAGCAGAAAGCAAGGACATTCTTTTAAAGCATCTGGTATTTGTCAAACACCTTCTAAGTTGCCTAGGGTACATAGTAAATGAAAAGAAATCAAAACTAGTACCCTCACAAAACGTAATATTCCTGGGTGCCAGCTTGAATACAATGGCCCAGATGGCTTATCTCACGCCAGACAAGCAACAACAGCTGATTCAATATTTCAAAATAATGACAACAAAGACCCAACTCCCTGCAAGAAAAATTCTGCAGGCCTTGGGATTCATGGCATCTTGCATACTACTAATACCATTTGCAAAACTGCATATGTGGAAATTACAATGGTACCTGAAAAGTGTATGGACTCAGCACAGCCACAGCTTGGAAACAATGATACCACTCATTCCCTGCCTTCAACAGGAGTTTCTATGGTGGGCACAGGCATGTCACCTCAACAAGGGTCAGCCTTTCACTTTACCCACAGCCAGGCAAACTATGACAACAGATGCATCGGACTATGCCTGGGGAGCACACATGGCAGGGCAGTGCATTCAGGGCAAATGGACTACAGATCAGAGGCATCTGCATATCAATCAAAAAGAAATGCTAGCAGTACAGAATGCCCTAACAGCTTTCAAGGACCTTCTACACCCAGGACAGCTAATGATAAAGACGGACAATACCACAGTGATGTGGTACATAAACAAGCAAGGGGGCATACATTCCTACCCTCTATGCAGGCAAGCAATGACCTTGTGGAACACTGCACAATTCCTGCCAGGAAAGAAAAACACATTGGCAGATGACCTAAGCAGAAACATCATGGATCCACACGAATGGAAACTAGATCCACAAGTATTTGCAATGATAGCTCAAAAATGGGGACGCCCAGACATAGATCTGTTTGCAAGCCCCCACAACCACCAACTTCAAAAATTTTGCACAAGGACCTTCCATCCACTAGCTTGGAAAGTGGACGCCCTCTCATTCAGTTGGAAAACATTAACAGTGTATGCCTTCCCTCCACTGCCTCTTCTAGCAAAGGTACTGCTGAAAGTCAGATTAGAGAGGCCACAAATGATGCTCGTTGCACCAGACTGGCCACGCCAGCATTGGTATCCAATTTTAAGGAACATGGCCCATGGCCCACCATGGATTTTGCCAAAAATTCCTCATCTGCTCACCCAGTGAGACAATCAGATTCTGCACAGCCAGCTCAAGACTTTAAACCTGGCTGCATGGCAAATTACCTAAACAACCAGCCAACACCTTTATCCAAAGGTGTTATGGATGTCATTCTGGAGGCCAGGAGGCCCAGCACCAGGAAAACCTATTCAGACAAATGGAAAAGATTTTGCGCCTGGAACCAGGCTAAAGGCCAAAATCACCTTGATCCGAACATCCCTCAGATTCTACAACATTTAACTGAGATGTTACACAAAGGACTTTCCTTTTCATCTATTAAGATCCACGCCTCAGCAATTTCAGCTCATTACTGCACGGATCCTCCTTTATTCTCACATCCACTCCAAGGACAGTACCTCAGAGGGGCTAAGAACTTAAGACTGCCAAGGAGAGCTCCAACACCTACTTGGGATCTCAACTTTGTTCTGGAAAAGCTTACACTGCCACCCTTCGAACCAGATTTTTCAGCTGATTTAAAATTTCTTTCATGGAAAACTGCCCTACTACTAGCAATAACCTCAGCTAGAAGAGTCTCAGAGCTACAGGCACTAATGGCAGTGGAACCTTTCCTCATTTTTCATCAAGACAGAGTCTCTCTACGAACTAGCCCTTCCTTTATGCCAAAGGTGGTATCCAGTGTGGCCCTAAACCAAACCATTCACTTGCCCACCTTCTTCCCAAATCCCCAGAACAAAGGAGAAAGACTCTTGCACTCTTTGACATTCACAGGCAATTACGTTACTACTTGGATAAAACTAAGGCTTTCAGAAAAACTGACCAGATCTTTGTAGCCTATGATACAGGAACACAAGGAAAGGCTATCTCAAAACAGACCATTTCTAAATGGATAGGGCATTGCATATGTTTCTGCTACACACATCATGGGAAACCAGTACCTGCTAACATTAGGTCCCACTCCACCAGGGCTACAACTACATCAGCAGCCTTTCTCGGGGGAGTGCTAACCAAGGATATTCTGGAAGCTGCAACTTGGAGTTCAGTGCACACCTTCACCAAACACTATCACTTACCTCTATACTCTAAGACTAGAGCTGGTTTTGGCACTGCAGTTTTGCAGGGCCTACTAGCTTCTTCTAACCCTGTTTGACTCCATCTCCCATCCTTAGCTTTGGGATTCAACCCAAGTGTGATGACTGCAGCAGGGTAACACGATGAACATAGTACAGTTTTGCACCTACCATAAATGTAGATGTTCGAGTGTTCACCCTGCTGCAGTCCAGGTTACCCTCCCTCCATCCCCTCTGAACTAGCTGAACTTATCTCTACCACTCTATCCTATACTACCTCTGTGGTGTATTTGCTTGTGCCTAAGGTTTTTTTTTTATTTTTATATAGCTATATGTATATATATATATATATATAATTTTTTTTTGCCTACTTATTGGGGGCACCTGACATCTGGGGCAAGAAAAACTGAAGAAAATGGCATTGGATGCCTCTTATTTACCCCTGGCGCACCGACGTCAGGGAAGAAGCGACAGCAACTGACGCCGGACCAAGACTTTGGAATTCGGGCCGACTGCCGGACCGCTTGACGGCAGGATAACCCAAGTGTGATTACTGCAGCAGGGTGAACACTCGAACATCTACATTTATGGTAGGTACAAAACTGTACTTTCCTGGAGCCAGACTCAGGGTATGGGCACAACATTCCCAGTTTACCTCATATTCTTCAGTACTTAATAGAAAAGCTCCACAAGGACCTATCCTTCTTGTCAATTAAAATTCTTGCCTCTGCAATTACAGCACATTATAATACTGAACAACCTCTCCTCACTCACCCCCTGTTAAAGCAATTCCTCAGAGGGGCTAAAAATTTAAGACCCCCAGGTGAGCCCCTAGTCTAGCCTGGGACCTTAACTTTGTATTGGAAAACCTCACTGTCCCTCCATTTGAACCAGCTTCAACAGCAGAGTTGAAATTCCTTTCTTGGAAAACAGTCTTCCTTCTAGCCATCACTTCAGCAAGAAGAGTGTCTGAATTGCAGGCCCTCATGGCAGTGGAGCCCTTCATTATCTTCCATGCAGACAGGGCTTCCCTCAGGACTAAACCTTCCTTTATGCCCAAGGTGTAGTGTCTAGTGTGGCCCTAAATCAGTCCATTCATTTGCCTGCCTTTTTTCCAAATCCACAAAACAAAGGAGAACGAATCCTACACTCTTTGGACGTGCACAGACAGCTTAGATTTTATTTGGACAGTACTAAGCCTCCACAGAAAATCTGAACCGCTGCTAGTTGGCTTTGCTGCAGGGGCAGAGGGGGAAGGTCATTTCAAAGCAAACCATTTCTAAATGGATAGCCCATTGCATTCATTTCTACTATAAGCACAATGGAAAAACCTACTGCACATGGGATAAGATCAAATTCCATCAGGGCTGCATCTACCTCTACAGCCTTTCTCAAAGGTGTCCCTACCAGGGACATCCTAGAAGCTGCTACCTGGAGCTCTGTAATACCTTCATCAAGCATTACCACATGCCTATTTTTTTCTAAATCCAGAGCTGGTTTTGCCACTGCAGTTTTGCAGGACTTAATAGCTGGCCCTAATGCTCTCTAACTTCCTCTTCCCTTCCTTAGCTTTGGGGATCTACCCAAAAGTAATGACTGCAACAGTGAAACATGAAGAACATAGTACAATTGTGTACACTTACCATAAATGTAGATGTTCGAGTGTATTCAGTGTTGCAGTCCTGGTTACCCTAACTCCAGCCCCCTGACGTCTCTTGGCTCTACCTTTGCTTCTTGTTTTAAGCTTTCTGGTGTATTTGCTTTTTGATGGAGGTGTACCTTAACATATAATTGGTTCCCTTTGTGGGGGCATCTGACATCTGGGGCAAGAAAAAACTGATGTAATGGCGTCGGCTGCATGTTTTATACCCCTGACGACCTGACTTCATGGAAGAAGAGACCGCATCCGATGCAGGAATCCAAGACTCTGGTATGGTATTCAGGCCAGCTGAGGGCTACCTGCAGGCAGATAACCCAAATGTAATGACTGCAACAGTGAATACACTTGAACATCTACATTTGTGGTAAGTGTACACAACTGTACTTTCCATCTCTTCTTGTCATGTGAGATTTCTTCTTATTCTGCAATACTTTAACTTTTTTCAGCCCCACAAAATAATTCCTGTTGTTTCTTGATCATATCTTTTTTCCTTTATTTCTGCCGTTTTTAAACTCTACTTCCATTTTATCCCACTCACTAGATATAACTTCTGATGAAATTTCTAATCTTCCATAAGAACTCATTACTTAAATTCCTCTCATTTTAACAGATAGTTGGGTGTCTCAGTTGTACTTTATTACTCTGCATTTTCATATTAGTTGTTACTTACGCATGATCTGCAATTGTTATTGGATGTTGGTCAGAACTTTCAGTGAAATGCACATGTTCCTGTGACATATGATTTCTGTCTAGTCTAGTTCAGTCAGTACCTTGAGGAATAATATGCAAATTCTATCCAAATTTGTACTACTGAATCGACATTTTCCATACCAAATATTTTTATAAATTTCTTCAGAAAATCTACCCTTTTTTTATTTTTTCCCTTCTAGGTCCACCAACACATCCTGTTTCAAATCAAGTTCCAGTCCCAGCCTATAAGTCATATTCCCTCATTATTTTTCTTCAAATTTTCTAAAGTTCCATAATAGTTTTAGGCGGAATGTAAATACATGCCAGCATAATCTTCCTGCCTTGCCAGTAGCCCCTTACTACCACAAATCTACCATTTTTTGTCTTCCCCCTCTTATGTCACTATCAGAGCTCTTCTAGCAATTAGTGTAAGTACTCCCATTTTCCTTTGTCCCTGATACTCTACTGAATATCCATCCTGAAATCCTTTCTTTATCAAATTCACTTGTTCACTTTTTTCCAAATGTGTCTTCTGTAGCCACCTGCTATATCTAACATTTTTTTAAAATGTCTGTTGCCAGCTTTTATGTTACATGCACCTACTAATGTTTGTCAGGTTGATGTTTTCCACAGTTGTTACTTGTCTGTTCCATTGGAACCTATGTCACATTTTACAAGACTTTTTTGTATTCATGAAAACCCTTAAACAAAAAAATAATCATAGCCCATAAACTATTACCTTAAACAGATGCACAGAACTATGCGTACATCTTCAAATAATGAAGTTTAATACTGGTGGTAGAATAATCATCCCAAATCAACAGCTGCTTCCACAGGCATTCCCTAACCTAAAATTAAGGTTGCGTATGCTAAAAGCGCATGTTGTAGCCTATGCTCCTACTTAAACTAATTGCTGTCTGTTCTTGTGTTATCTTTATTCCATTCTCATATATGAAAAACAGCTTGTGTGCTATCAGAAAACGTTAAGTTTTAACCTTGAAAAGGTGCTGTGACTTGTATTTCCTGTCCCTATAATCAGTTTGCCCCCATGGGAACGTAAGAAAAAAAATGTGCAGCTGTCCTCAGCTGCAGACTGCTCAACTCTTTTTGAACATTTATTTGCCAAAGGAAAACTTTTCATTGCACTCAGTGTTTTCTTATTTACATGCTTATGAAAAAAAACTAGTCAGGCCAAGGGCATTAATCTAGACATTCAGCTATGTGAAAGTAAGGTAAAACATATCAACTCTACATATATTATAATCTCTGCACTTTTACATCTCATCCCCCACCTCAATGACCCAAGATAACAAAATATTAACTTAAACATGCTTTTTATCATTTTTTATTCTTTTTTTACTTTGTAATGCCTGCATTTCGTAAAACTAAAAAAGAAAAAAAAAGTATTTCTTTAATTTAGTATCTTTATTCCATACAATACCAGAAAATGCTTTACTATTTTACATGTACTTTATATCATGAATGTTTTATGCAAATATGGCTCCGCAGCGTACGGCTTGTACACACACTGTAAGCTTTACTGTTAAGTTCTTACACACGCTTCACAGGGTCACATCTATATACTACACTAATCTGAGCAACTAGCCCGCAGCTCAAACCCAGCACTCTTAGTTTTATGTTTAGTACGCACGATAATACCTAATGCAGATTGCTAGCTTCATTTCTTTTTGTGTGGGAACACTCGCTCATCTCTGCTGGCTTATTAGCCTACCATATTAGTTACGTACTGGCACATTTCACAACTGTATTACACTTTGATACTTTACAATGTTTTAGATAATTGAACTAAGCACCACTACCTAGTTGGCGTGGAAAACTCTTAATTGCCAAGTGCAGACTTTTAATAGCGTTTTTTAATGCATGGTAACACACGCTCAATACTGTCGGCGTTTTTTAGTCTGCCATAGTTATTTAACTATTTTCGTGTAACAGCTAGTGTACTGTATTCAGTAATCAATCATGGAAACTGGAACTAATGTTTAACAAGTATTGAACTGTGTTTAACTTCCAATGCTGGCAACTGTGACGAGCAATTTTCAGCGTATAAGTGCTATCTACACGGAACTGTTGAGCTCGAGTCTAATAATACGCTGTAGAATAATACTGTGTCTAATGCGTGAAAGCACACGCTCAATGCTGTTTGTTTTTTGACCAGTTATACTTGTGTTTATAAGCGACCAGTTAGGTATGGTCATATACATCACTGTTTTGCTTTTACCCTGAATTATTTATTACAACAGCGACTGCTTAACTAAGGGCAGGTTTTAGCTCCTAATATTTTTTATGTCTTGTCTAGACCCTGCTTGCGACTCAGTCTCCTGATCGCAAGGAATCCTGTCTGTTAATATAAGTTTCCCGGGCACATTTTAACTGTTTATTACCTACATACCTTGATGAATAACAGAAGGAACTGATAATGCCTGTTCGATATTCTTAATTTGTTTGCTTGTACCTTGTTTTCCTTACTGATCCTGCTGTTCTGTTACTGTATTCCACAGGCTACCCTACTTGATAACTAGCTGATATCCAACTTTTGCCTGAGTGTGGCCACAGTGCTGGTTGAGCGCAAAGTGCTTTTTTTCTTTTTTCCTTCCTCTTTTCCTGCCCTTGCAGACCATACCATTCCAGGGTTTGATAGGGGACTTTCACCCTTGTGTATTTTGCTGTTATGGTACCTGCACCTTCACTCAAAACTTTACTCATCTCCTAAAGGCATTTTTTCTTCCCTTCTCATCTAGCTATATCCCACTGCTTCCTTGTACTATCCCCTACCTCTAATTCAGTACTTGTCCCTCACCAATTATCTTGTCCTTTTTTTTTTTTACAGTCTGTTACCTGTGGGCTCCGACTCTCTCTTACCCAGGAAAGACAATAACATCCACAAAAACTCTTTAGATCCACAGACACCACAGGAAAAAGAGAATAATCATCTCCAGGGATCCGGTGAAGTCTCCTACCCTCTCTGCGTCCCTTGGAATGGCAGTTCCCCTCATTAGAAAAAATAGAAACTCAGTGTACGTAACCTTATTCTTTGATGATGCATTTTTTAACTATTTTTGTTAGAGCTTAGTACTATACCCTACCAGCGCGTGATAGCAGCCATCTGCAGACCGCTTGTACCCCCAGTCTAGCCACGCTCTTATAAATAAGTGTTCTCTTAATTACAAACTACCACTTTTTTCTGTGAAGAATTCTTCTCTGCTGTCAGTTCCCCCTGTCACCACTAGTTGGCACCCTATACCTATAACATAACATACCTTATTCACCTCTTTCATTCCAAACTCAACTAAACCACTATCGTTCAGCTATTTTCAGCCAGTTTTTTTTTTCACTACCCTTGCATGAACCTCCTAAAATAACCCTTGCCCAACTTACATTTCTTCTGTTTTTACCATGCAAACTCCCTTTAGCAATCACCTACCTCTTAACTGATTGTCTTTTGCTGCGGTGTCTTGTCCATCCTTTAGCTCTAACTGCTCCGTTCGCCCTGCGGGCTCACTCTGCTCCCCTACCCTACCCCAAAATCTCACTCACCCCCCAGAGCACCTAACTTTATACTTCCATAGCCACACCTCCAACCAATAACCTACCTTATCTCATTAATCAGTTAGATATTTTACCCCTGATTGGTTTTTGCCTTCCTCTCCCTATTTCCCCTAGTAGCTCCACCCTTTCACTGGTCTACTCTACAACCCAGTCTGACCTGTTTTTCCAAGACTATAAGCCTCTCAATGACTAGCCTTGGCAGGCCAATACACTTTAAAGTAATCCTCTGGTCTGCATGTCTTACCTCTCTACTAATATCTTAAAGCTTAAGCCACTATGAAATCCCAAGCTGTACTAGATTTCAACACCCTACAAGGCAAACAAACCCATTCTCTCTTTCATCTTCTCACACCCCTATTAACATAACGTCATCATCATCCTACCTTCTTCCACAATTTCACAGATTAACCCATACGAAATATTTCCAAATAAAAAAGGAATACACTATATGCTTTAAAGTCTTCAAACATAAATATAATCTTCAACTGGGTCTACTTCAACATGGGGACATTCATCCAAACCCAGGTCCTTACACTACCTCTACCAACTCCTCATCAGCCAATAGTTCACCTTCTAAAAACCCCACCAACACCCTAAACTTTCTCTTGATAGGCCATCTTAACATACGCAGCTTAAACAATAAAATTACACAACTTCATGCCCTATTAGACACCTATTCTTTTGACATCTTATGCCTGACTGAAACTTGGCCCAAACCCACAAATAAAGACAATATAACTCCACCAGGGTATAACATACTCCGACTTGACTGTCTAAATAAAAAGGGTGGTGGAGTTGCTTTACTGTTTAAATCTGAATTGAACATCACCTCAATAGACATTCATCCACCATCACCTTCAAATCTCGAGATTTTAACCACCAAGCTCCAATTAAATTCTAATAAATCTATATACATTATTTGTGCATATATATCCCCCCAGGAAATAACATTAACACTTTTGAAAATACCCTTAGCTGGCTCTCATTGACCGTCCCACAGGAAACCATACTCCTTGGTGATTTTAATATTGACTGGAATGGGTGTGCCGCTCCTAAACCTACTACTTATATAAACCTATTTGGCTTTCACCAAAGCATGTCATTCCCAACCAGGACCCACAAACCTAGCAAGAAACAAACTACCTTAGATTGGATACTAGTTAACAGTAACCCCCTCAAGTACAAAACCGGCATACTTCCTGATAAAATTAGTGACCATTCCCTTACCTTCATAACTAGAAAAAAGACCACCATTCCCAATGAAACAATATTTAGAACAACCCGTAACAAAAAAAATTTCAACCCGGTGAACTTCCAAGCAGAGCTCAAAGCATGCAACTGGTCACCCCTAAAATGCCTGCCACTTGATGAAGCAGTCTCTTTCTTTAACAATAAATTCCTGCAAATCCTTGATAACCATGCTCCCTCACGTACTATCAGAATAAAAAATAAACCTGCTCCCTGGCTCTCCAATGAGACTAGGCACAGCATTAAACTAAGAAATAAAATCTGGTCTAAAAACCCAATAGATCACCTAAACTTTAGACAGCTTCGAAATTGCACAAAAAGAGCTATAGTCCTTGACAAAAAAAAAACTACTACCACAAACTCCAACAATTCCAGCAGAAAAACTCACAAAAGTTCTGGTCAGGAATAAACAAACTGCTGCATCCAGGTCACTCCAAAACCCCTACGCCCTCTAACCTAACTCAAAGCCCTCCAAACTCAATTGCTGACACTTTTAACAAATTTTTCTCTGAAACTGTCCAATCCCTAGCTAAGACCTTACCACCTGCCACCACCTCAGAATCTCCTCCACTACCCAATCTATTCATCTCCAGACCATTCCCACATCCCTCATTCACACTCTACTTCTTAAACTAAAACCATGCACACCATCAGCTGATCTCCTCCCAGCTGAATACCTGCAAATTGCAGCAGGAACACTAGCCTACCCAATCTCCATCCTAATAAATAGATCCATTACTGAATCCTACATCCCATCTCTCTGGAAGATCTCACATATCATCCCCTTGCATAAGGGAGGAAACTCAAATGGACTTGCAAACTTCTGCCCTGTAGCCCTCCTCTCACCCCTAGCAAAAGTTATGGAGAGATGTATTCACCGTCAAATACTACATCACCTCATTGAAAATAACCTACTAGTGGACTGCCAACACGGTTTCAGGCCTTTCCACAGCACTACCACAGCACTCCTATCCTTTACTGACTGCATTAATAAAAATAAAATTAATAACCTGCTCTCTTCAGCTCTCTTTATAGACCTCTCCAAGGCCTTTGATATGGTGAACCACCAATTGCTGTCAAATATTCTCAAATCTCTTTCATTTGATACTCAAGCAGTTAAATGGTTTCATTCATACATTGAAAATAGACAACAAACAGTGCACTGGGAAAACAACTTATCCTCCCAGCTCCCAATCAGTCCCACAAGGATCTATTTTGGGTCCACTCCTCTGTAGCATTTTCATTAATGATCTAAAAACCTCCCTTCCCCAAACCACCTGCATCCAGTATGCTTTCGATTCAACTCTAATCTGTCATGCTTCCTCTCCAGCTGAACTCCAAAACATGACACAAACTGTATTCACCTTAGTGGAAAAATGGTTCCACCAACGGTGTCTCCTCTTGAACCCTAAAAAAACAAAACTACTAGTGTTTACACCTACACATAAGACCCCTCCACTCAATCTCTTACTTACCTCTAAAAATGGTACGGTCATCACTCCCGACACTACCAGTAAACTCCTAGGTGTAACTATAGATAATAACCTCAACTTTGACACACACATAAACCTAACTATTAAATCTGTAAATAGAAAACTTGGTTTCCTGTATAAAATCAAACCATTTCTCACAGCCTCTGCCAAGATTACCATTGCTCAAACTCACCCGATTTCAACCCTCCTTTATGCCTCCCCCATATATACAAACTTAACCAAAAGCAATTTAAATAAACTGGCTACTTCTTACAACAACATAGCTAGATTTGCCACAGGTACCCCATTTAGAACCCACCACTGTCAAAATTTGAAACTACTAGGATGGCTGGAAATACAAAATCAACTACTCTACCAGCAACTCACCTTTATCCACAAAATCATACACCATCCCACTAATACCCCTACACTCAGTAACCTCCTCAATCCTTATCAAAACCTTCCAACCCTTCGTTCCGCAAATAGATTTCAAGTAGCCACCTTAAAATCTAAAAACAAATCAGGGGACTGTCTGTTTTTTAACTCTGTTGGTATAACATGGAACAAACTCCCAACAGAACTAACTTCTACCACATCCACCCACCTTTTCAGGAACCAATTAAAAATGTTCTTAAAATCCAAATGGCTTTGCCCTTGCACCAAGCCTGACTGATACTGCATTCCCTTCCCTTTAGCTTTTTTGACACCAATTCTTCTTCTTCTACTACCTCTTTATGGCTCTCTTCTCTAAAATTATAAATACTTTGCTCTCTTCATACCCTTCATTACTGTGTCAATTTCCTTACACAACATAACTAACTAACTAATGCTTTTTCTTATCTATGATAAATGCTGCACCAAATGACTGAAACAATAATCTTCAGAATGTTTACCCTATCCTGCTTACTGCTGCTGAAATAAGTTGTACATGAATGTATAGTTATCAAATTGTTTTTGAATGTATAGTTATCTAACATCATAGTGTTACCCTATTTTGCTTACTGCTGCTGAAAATCAATTGTAAATTATTGTATAATTTTCTAATAGTATTGTAATTGTATAGGTATCTTACTGCATTTTGTATTAACTGTTTCTTTCTCGGAGCTTTTCTCCGCGGGCCTCTATTGAAAACGGACATATATCCAATTAGACTAGCCCGGTCAACAAATGTAAAATAAATAAATTAAATAAATAAATAAATACTCTTACGGAGAAAATTTGTTTTGCTTTACTTTTTTTCTTTCCTTTTAGTTTCATAACAAACATTAATAGACGTGAAGTAGTATATGCTTTTTATGCCTCCACAAGTTTGACAAAGTTAACAAAAGGATACAGCAACTTGAATCTCACACATACTTCTCGACATTCCCTGATTACTAGGTAATGCCTGGTGTTCAGTGAATTATCATTTTCCACAAACACCCTGTCTTCAGTTTTTAATACTTTTCCTTTCTGCCACAGTTTTGTCAGGATTAGCTCTTTCTTCTGGTACAATTACATCATTACTTAACATAGGTCTTGGCTACATTCCCATAGACAGGTTTGGAACATACACATGATGTGCTTTTCAGTTAACAAATCCTGCTGTATAATACCAATCCAATTGCTTGTTTGTGCTTTCAAAAAATTAATACAGTCTGTTCCTTCAGTTTCTGTGGTGCAGCTGAAAATGTTAGGTTTTCCCTGCCTGCATTGTCCTCTAAATCTACCATTTTTGAGACAGCTTTTCTTGAGTAGTGTCATACTCAGCCTTTTCTTCATTTTGTTTTCTGATTTTTGAAGTTTTCTCAGTTCGTCTGATTAGCTGTTTAAAGCTGCTTCCATTTTTCCAGCCTTATTTTTGAGTCATTGTACTCCTTCAGTGTTTTGTTTATCTTAAACAGCTCTGAGCACATTTTTTTTTTATTTCCCTTAGATTACTGGAAGCCATGCCTTGTACGAAAGTTGGAACTTGAACTGCTTTGTGCTAAACAGCAGCAGGTTTCTTCCCGGTCTCTGTTTTCTCTTCACCTTTTATAGTTGATTTGGCTCTTTAGAAGCATCTTGCAGGGCTGCTATCACTAGGTCTGTACTTAGAAGGCATGCTTGGCTTAAGGAGCAAAATTTGCCAGATCATGTTAAAGCTAAATTACTGGATGCTCCTTTAAACCAAGACCGCCTGTTTGACAACAAAGCAGAAGTTGTCCTTAAAAAGATGGAGGAAAATGCTAAATCTATGCAAACAGTTAGATTTCTTGCAAGTACAGCTTCCCAGATTTAGTAGGCATTGGCCTTCTAAGAATTGTTCCTTTCCTGTCTCTCCCAGGCCTTCTCAGTCCAAACCCAGGAACAGCAGACCACCTAGGCTACCGTCTCAAAGTACTCACAGGCCTAAGCAGTGGGGGGCTCCCACTTCCAAAGCTGGAAGTAGTAAGACACCCTCCTATGGAAAAATGTCACAATGGCTTAACCTTAAACCTTCCAAGCTCTGCTCAACTGCCTGCTCCCTTAGGGAGAAGGATCACCCTGCCTGCAAAAAACTGGGCACTCATTACCCAGGACAAATTGGTTTTAAATATAGTTTTCCAAGGATACAGATTCCACACCTTACCAACCCCAAATGATTGGCCTCACCTACCCCCAAATTAGTGGGCAGAGGCTCAACAGCAGGTTCTCTCTTTTCTAAGTATCAGGGCTTTTCAACTTGTCCCAGCAGAAGAAAGGGGACAAGGTTTTTACTCAAGACTTTTCCTGGTACCCAGAAAAGACAGCTCCTGGTGTCCTGTCTTGGGCCTCTCTATTCTACACACCTTTTTGGTAATCCCAAAATTCAAAATGCTAACACTTCAACAGCTGTTTCCTATGCTAGGCAAAGATGCTTGGTTGGCAACCTTAGACTTAAAGGAATCTTACCTACACATTCCATTAAGGGAGTCTTGCAGGAAATACCTATGCTTCAGAGCAGGCGCCATGCACTATCAGGTGTTCTTCTTGTTTCACTGTTGCAGTCATCACGTTTGGGTTATCTGCTTGCAGTAGCCCTCAGTTGGCCTGATTAACAAAGTCTTGGGTCCTGCATCGGTTGCTGTCCCTTTTTCCATGATGTCAGGTCGTCAGGGGTATAAAACATGCAGCCGACGCCATTACATCAGTCTTTTTTGCCATGCGGTGCCTGAAGCAGAAGCAGTTCGCAAGTGCCGGTTGGCCGACTCCTGAAATTTTCGTTTTTGAGTTTCAGAACCAAAGTCTTCAACTAAAGCTAAGTACCCCGTTGGGGAAACTTTTCTTGCTCCTTTCCGATGTCAGTAAAAGTTAATAATTGCATTACTTGTGGAAAGCAAATACCTCATAAAGATTTTCATTCATACTGTATTCCTTGCCTAGGCCCTGACCACAACGTACCCTGCTGTCGGTTTTGTGCTTTATTTAATCAGCGCACTATCCTTTATCTGTATATTTTCACCTCAAAATATTTCGGTTCTCTTTTTAATTATCCAGAAATGTCGGTGGTTAGTCATCCGATTACTGGGATTCCGAAACAAATGCAAGGATAAAGGCAGAGGCAGGCCGCCGAGCTCCAAAACTGCCGATGACGCTTCTCCTAAGCCAGTCGACAGTTGGCCGGTACTCACTGATGCGCTTTAGCAGCCCCTGATACCCGCTACTTCTGATTCGCAGGCCTCTACTGAGACCCATTCGGAGTCCGGTATGCAGCGAGATGCTTCAACTATGGAACCTGCGGATGTCTCTACCTTGGATGGGTCTGGAGCCGCTGTGCAGGCACCGGCTTCTGAGGGTGTATTCAGGCCTATGGACTTGCATGTATGTTATACCAACGCCTCCTTCTTCTTTTAGGTCTAAATCTCGAACCATGCCTAAAAATACGATGCCCAGGCCGCATGCTCAGGCCTCTATGCCTAAAAAAGAAATGATAAGAGTGGCTGAAGATCTTATAACTCTAATCAGGGGGAGCCAGCCTCCCCCTTCTAAGAGACCTAGGACTGAAGTTGTTTATGAATCTTCTGACCAGGATTCTGATTTTTTTGATTCTTCTGATGATCTGGATTTGCCCATATCTACTTATGAGGATTCTGATGCAGAGGACTCTATTCCCCAGAAGATTTTTCTTTTGGTGAAACCTTACGTACTCTAGGGGAGCATTTCCACTGGGAAAGCCAGTATTTTTCTGCATCAAAAAAGAGGCTTAGGGATTTCTTACTCCTGCCTTGGCATGGGCCTTTAGCTATTCCTCCAGTACTAGACATTGTTGATGATGCTTTTTCGGAATCTAGTTTGACCTCTGATTCCTTGCCTCCTGCTCCCAGAAAATCTGACAGATATTACAGTGTTCCTGATTCACACAAGTTCCTTTTTAAAAATCCTATTGTGGATCCAGCGACTATTTCACAGGGGCCCAAGGACATTAAGGCTTCTACTGCTAAAAATCCTACCCCTTGTGATAGAGACTCCAGAGCGCTGGATAGATGGGGTAAGAAGGTTTACACTTCTGCAACCTTGGCCATTAGGGCTTTAAACTGCCAGTTTCATATGTTAAAGTATCAACAACATGTTATTGGATTTCTTAAAAAGAAAATGATGTTGATTCCTGACTTTGCGGAAAATAAAGAATTACAGGATTTAATGCATTCTGCTGAACAGGTTGGAAAACATACTTTGCAATGTGGATTTGATTCTTTAGAGGCCTCTTGCAGGGCTGCTGTTACTGGTTCTGTACTCAGAAGGCATGCTTGGCTTAAGGAGCAATCTTTACCTGATCATGTTAAAGCTAAATTGTTGGATGCTCCCTTAAATCATGACCTCCTGTTTGGCAACTAGGCTGAGGAAGTTCTTAAAAAGATGGAAGATAAAGCAAAATCTGTGCAAACTGTTAAAGATTTCTTACAAGTTCAGCCTCCTAGATTTAGCAGGCACTGGTCTTCTAAAAAATGGTCCTTTCCAGCCTCTTTTAGGTCTTCTCATGCCAAACTCAGACATAGCAGAAACCCCAGGTTTCAGTCCCAGGGGACACACAAGACTAAGCATTGGGGGGTTTCCGCACCCAAATCAGGGAGTAGTAAGACTCCCCCCTATGGAAAATGGTCTCAATGACTTGCTTCTAAAACTTCCAAGCACTTCCCAACTGAATGCTCCTTTAGGCGGAAAGATTGGTCTGCAGGCCAAAAACTGGGAACTCATTACCCAGGACAAATGAGTTTTAAATAGTGTCCCAAGGATACAGATTTCACTTCCACACCTTACCAACACCAAGTGGGTGGCCAGATCTACCCCCAAATCAGAGGGCAGAGGCCCAAAATCAAGTACTCTCTCACCTAAGCATGTGGGCTATTCTTTTGGTACTAGAAGAGGAAAAGGGACAAGAGTTCTGTTCGAGACTTTGCCTTGTACCCAGAAAAGGCAATATATTGTGTCCTATCCTGGACTTTTCTACTCTAAATATCTTTCTGGTGATTCCAAAATTCAAGATGCTGACTCTTCACCAGCTGCTTCCTATGCTAGGCAAAGATGCATGGTTGGCAACACTAGACTTAAAAGAAGCATACCTGCACATCCCTGTCAGGGAGTCTTGCAGAAAATACCTACGCTTCAAAGCAGGCTTACGTGCACTATCAGTTCTCTGCACTGCCCTTTGGCTTATCTACTGCACCCAGGGTATTTGCAAAGTGCCTAGCTCCAGTCATTGCATTCGGCAGGCAAAGAAATATTCAAATCTACCTATATCTGAACGATTGTTTAATTCAGGCAGAAAGCCAGGACATACTTTTGAATCATCTGGCCTATGTTCAAAGGGTACTGACTTGTCTGGGGGTACACCATAAACGAAAAGAAATCACAACTGGTACCCTGTCAACAAATTATATTCCTGGGAGCAAGCTTGAAAACAATTTCCCCGATGGCTTTCCTCACACCAGAGAAACGGATTTATTTGACAGCCTACTTCAAACAAGTGGCCACAAAAACCCAGTTATCTGCAAGGCAAATGCACCAAGCCTTGGGGTTCATGGCCTCCTGCATTCTTCTAATTCCATATGCAAGGCTGCATATGAGGAAACTGCAATGGTATCTCAAAAGCCTATGGTGTCAACATTCACAGGATCTAGAGGCAATGATTCCTATCATACCTTGCCTACGCCTAGAGTTCCTTTGGTGGGCAAAGGCCTGCCACCAAAACAGTGGACTACCATTCACACTACCCCCTGCCGCCCAAACCTCAACAGACGCATCAGACTATGCATGGGGGGGGGGCACCTGGCAGGCAAGTGCATTCAGGGCAAATGGAACCCAAGTCAAATGCACCTACATATCAATCAAAAAGAAATGTTAGCTGTACAGAATTCCCCGACCGCCTTCAAGGACCACATTCTTCCAGGGCAATTATTGGTAAAGGCAGACAACACCACTGTTATGTGGTACATAAACAAGCAGGGGGGAACCCACTAGTACCCTGTTGGAAGACTAGCCATGGCTTTGTGGAACACAGCCTTGAGCTACCAAGTTCACTTACAAGCTCAATTCCTGGCAGGCAAGCTAAATTCACTGGCAGATGACCTAAGCAGAAATGTCATGGACCCACACGAGTGGAAACTGGAACCAAAGATAAACCTTTTGAGAAATAAATGGAGGAATCCAGAGATAGACCTGTTTGCCTTCCCTCAGAACTACCAGTTGGACAACTTCTGCACAATTACTTCCCACAGATAAGCTTGGAAAGTGGATGCACTGTCCTTCACCTGGGAAAGCCTCTCAGTTTATGCCTTTCCCCCTCTGCCTCTCCTCTAGAAGGTTCTGCTAAAGATCAAACAGGACAAACCAAGGACAATACTAATTGCCCCAGACTGGCCACGCCAGCACTGATACCCCCTCCTGTGTAGTATGTCACTGCTAGAACCGTGGCACCTGCCACAGACCCTCTTCCCTGCTGTCCCAGCAGGAGGGCCAGATTTTGCACTCTACGCTTCAAACCGTGAACCTTGCAACCTGGCTAATTCCTTGATTTCTCCAATAGCATCCCTCAGTAAGCAGGTGCTAGATGTCATTCTGGAGGCAAGGAGGCCTAGTACTAAAAAATCCTATGTTGAAAAGGGGAAAAGATACTGTTCCTGGAGCCAGACTCGGGGGGGATGGGCACAGTGGTGCCCAGCTTACCGCATATTCTTCAGTATTTAACAGAGATGCTCCACAAGGGCCTTTCCTTATCGTCAGTTAAAATTCATGCCTCTACCATTTCAGCACATTATAATATTGAACCACCCCTCTTCTCTCACTCCCTGCTAAAGCAGTTCCTCAGAGGGGCCAAAAATTTAAGACCTCCCAGGAGGTCCCCTACTCCAGCCTGGGACCTTAACTTTGTATTGGAAAAGCTCACTCTCCCTCCTTTTCAGCCAGCTGTAACTGTGGAGTTGAAATTCCTTTCTTGGAAAACAGCCTTCCTTCTAGCCATCACTTCAGCAAGAAGAGTGTCTGAATTACAGGCCCTCATGGCAGTGGAGCCCTTCATCATCTTCCATGCAGACAGGGTGTCCCTCATGACTAATCCTTCCTTCATGCCCAAGGTAGTGTCTAGTGTGACCCTTAATCAGTCCATTCATTTGCCTGCTTTTTTCCCAAATCCACAAAACAAAGGAGAACAAATACTACACTCTTTGGACGTGCACAGACTACTTAGATTTTATTTGGACAGGGCTAAGCCTCTCAGAAAATCTGAACAGCTGCTAGCTGGCTTTGTTGTAGGGGCAGAGGGGAAGGCCATTTCAAAGCAAACCATTTCTAAGTGAATAGCCCATTGCATTCATTACTGCTATAAGCACCATGGAAAACCTACCCCACAGGGGATAGAGCACATTCCACCAGGGCTGCATCTATCTCTACAGCCTTTCTCAGAGGTGTCCCTACTAGGGACATCCTAGAAGCTGCTGCCTGGAGCTCTGTACATACCCTTCACCAAGCATTACCACGTGACTCTTTATTCTAAATCCAGAGCTGGTTTTGCCACTGCAGTTTTTCAGGGCATAGTAGCTGGTCCTAATGCTAACTTCCTTCTCCCCTCCTTAGCTTTGGGAATCAACCCAAATGTAATGACTGCAGCAGTGAAACACGAAGAACATAGTACAGTTGTGTACACTTACCATAAATGTAGATGTTCGAGTGTATTCACTGTTGCAGTCCTGGTTACCCTCCCTCCACCCCCCTGACTTCTCTTGGCTATACTTTTCTTCTTGTTTAGTGTATTTCAGTTTTCTGGTGTATTTGCTTTTTGTTGGAGGTGTAATCTAAACTATAATTGCTTTCCAATATTGGGGCACCTGACATCCTGTGCAAGAAAATCTGATGTAATGGCATCTGCTGCATGTTTTATACCCCTGACGACCTGACATCGTGGAAGAAGAGACCGCATCCGATGCAGGAATCCAAGACTTTGATATTCAGGCCGGCTGAGGGCTACCTGTTGGCAGATAACCCAAATGTAATGACTGCAACAGTGAATACACTCGAACATCTACATTTATGGTATGTGTACACAACTGTCCTTTTCCTCAACTCTTCACCAAGTGCATGGTAGTCATAGCAGGCCATCTATGCCTTCAGGGATTTAGAATCTTCCCTTAACTGGACGATTAGCTTTTAGCTGTGCCTAGCATGAAGTCTGTGATCAGAGTCAGAGATGATTTGCTCAGCCCTTGCCTGTCTTTGGGAATCTCCATAAATTATCAGAAAGTATTTTGTTGCTCTGTGTAAGTAATTTAATTCGTCAGATGCCAGTTGGACTTGACCACTTTGATGGTTTTTCTGCCATCAGAAAGAATTCAAATGTTGAAACTAGCTGTACATAGTCTTCTTTGGGAACATCTTCAGTAACCTTTCTAGTTGTCCTTTTTTTTTTTTCCTAGTAGTATCGTCCATAATGAAGATGAATTATGCTGTGTCACATGGGAGTTCTATAATGGTTTCTAAGTGTGCAGTGATCTCAACGCGTGCAGTCAGCATTTACAGTGGTGGCTGGACTCTTCTTATGATTCTTCTGGCAGGCAGTTTGTCCTTCAGCCACCAGAAGTAGTAGTTACTACGGAAGCCTCCTACCTGGAGAGCATTACGAAGGACAGCTGGTCCATGGTTTATGGACCCCAGATGAGACTAGTCTTTATATCATTGTCTTCGATATATGGGCAGTTCTCCTAACATTACAGGAGCTTTAGTACTGTTTTCCTGTGGGAGTGATCTCTATCCAAATAGATAACATGACAGTAGTTTGGTAAATAAACAAGGAGGAACCAGATCATATTTCCTGTGCCAGGAAGCAGTAAGAGTTTGACATTGGCCAATGGCCTTGTGTTGCTTTCTTTTTGCAGTTCACATTCTGGGAGCTCCGTTTCCTTGGGGTGAGCTCAGCAGGTTGAGCCTAATGTTTCACAAGTGGTCTGTCAATCAACCATGGCACAGCAAATATTTCACCTCTGCGGCCAGTCTTGCAGTCTTGTTGCTTCCCCAGACAACACCAAGTGCAGCTGTGGTCCCTGTGCAGGAACAGTTAGAGGGATGCTGTGGTCCAGCAGTGGGCTCTGGGACAACCCTACATCATTCTACCTTTGTCGTCGATCCTCCGATTTCTTCAAATAACAATCAGATGCAAGGTGTCTGTCATTCTCATTGCCACTGAGACTGTGTCAGCCCAGCTGTCTGTAATTTTGTAAATAATCATATGCCATTTGTGAGTATTAATATGATCCATAGGCTTGTCTTACAAATGTAAGAGAACTATATGTTATGTGTATATTAAACTACTGGTGTAGAAGTGTGTGTTGAACTGCATGTTCTGTCCTGAGTTTCAAGAGTGTAACCACAGTGTACCCTGCTGGAAAAGAGCAGAAATGTGTATAAACTATATACCTGTGCAGATGTGTGTTTTAATGGTAGACGGAACATACAGAGTTAAATTGCATAACTTCAAGAATTTGAAATTGTTTACAATGTGCTATAAAAGTTAGATGTTCATCGTGGTACCCTGCTGCAAACATCACACTTGGCTTATCCTGCCGTCAGGCGGTCCCGCAGTCGGCCCGAATTCCAAAGTCTTGGTCCGGCGTCGGTTGCTGTCGGCTTCTTCCCTGACGTCAGAGCGACAGGGGTATATCAGAGGCATCCAACGCCATTTTCTTCAGTCTTTCTTGCCACGCGGTGCCCGAAGCAGAAGCAGTTCGCAAGTGCCGGTCGGCCGACACCAGAGATTTTCGAATCGAGTTTCAGTCCGAAGTCTTCAAAGCTAAGTACCCCGTTGGGGAACCTTTTCTTGCCTCAGTCCGATGTCAGAAAAAGTTAACAATTGCATTTCTTGTGGGAAGCAAATACCTCATAAGGACGTTCATTCTTTTTGTATACCTTGCCTAGGCCCAGACCACGACGTCACTGGTTGTCGGTTTTGTGCTAGGTTCAATACGCGAACTATAAAGCGACGCTTTGATTTCGCACGACACTACTTCGGTATAAAATTTAATTACACTATGCCGTCGGAGCAACCGACTACCGGCGTGCATAAAAAATGCAAGGATAAAGACAGGCAGCCTAGATCCAAGCCAGACTCCGAGGCCTCGGCTGGGCCGGTCGCAGGTTCTCCGGTTTCCAGTGAGGCTCCTATGCAGCCCCTGGCTACTGCTGAATTGGATCCCCAGGCCGCTTTGGATCCCCCAGCAGAGAGTTCTAGGCTGACGCAGCCTTTTTCCTTAGGCCCTACTGACGACATTGCAGTAGGGGAAGTCGGCGCTGTAGAAACACCTTCGGTTTCTGAAGGTGTCTTCAGACCGACTACCCTCATCATAAAATCTTATGCTAAGCTTAAGACTCCTCTAAAGCCAAAAGCCTACACTTCAGTCTCCAGGTCAAGGCCCTATGCCTAAGAAACAGATGCTTAAAATGGCTGAAGATTTGATTTCTTAGATCAGGGGTTCCCAACCCCCCCTCCCCCGACAAAAGGCCTAGACAAGAGGAGGATTATGCCTCCTCTGATCAAGTGTCTGTTTCCTCAGGCTCCTCTGAGGAACAGGATTACTCCTTTCCCCCTTATGAAGATTCTGATGCTGAAGACTCCATTCCCTCAGCTTCTCCCCCTAAAGATTATTCCTTTGGGGAAATCTTACACACCATGAGGGAACATTTCCACTGGGAAGGTCAGGACTACTCTGACTCAAAGAAAAGGCTCCGAGAGTTTCTTTTACTCCCCCAGCACAGACCACTTGCTATCCCCCCAGTTTTGGACATTGTGGATGATGTCTTCTTAGAATCTAGTCTAAATCCAGACTCTCTGCCTCCTGCTCCAGCCAAACCAGATAGATACTATAGAGTGCCTGACTCACACAAATTCCTTTACAAAAGCCCTGCTGTTGATCCAGAGACAATCTCCCAGGGTCCCAAAGGGGCTAAGGCTTCTATGGCAAAAAATCCTGTGCCCTCTGAAAGGGATTCCAGAGCCCTAGATTGATGGGGAAAGAAGATATACACCTCAGCTGCACTGGCTATGAGAGCATTAAATTGTCAGTTTCACATGTTGAAATATCAGCAATTCCTAATGTCTTAATTAAAACAAAAAATGAGCACACATTCTGAACAGTCTGAATTCAAGGAAATGCAGGATCTGTTACATGCAGCTGAACAGGTGGGCAAACATACTTTACAATGTGGTTTTGATGCCTTGGAAGCTTCCTCTAGAGCAGCTGTTACTGGGTCTGTTATACGTAGGCATGCTTGGTTAAAGGAACAATCTCTGCCTGATCATGTTAAAGCAAAGTTACTGGATGCACCCTTACAGCAGGATGTCTTATTTGGGGTTAAAGCAGAGGAGGTTTTAAAGAAAATGGAGGATAAGGCAAAATCTATGCAGACGGTCAAAGATTTCTTACAGGTACAGCCCCCATGCTTCAGCAGAAATTGGCCAAAAAAAATTGGTCCTTTCCAGCTTCTGACAGACCACAGAGGGGTAAATACAGGCGCCCAAGGGGCAGAGGACAAGCACAAATCCCTTACAAACCTCGCCAATTGAGCACTACAACACAGAAGGGAGGAGAAGACAGGTCCCAAACCACTAGAAGGCAAACACAATGACTTAAACCTCATACTGCCAAGCAAAACTCTCTTGGTAGCTCCCTTGGGAGGAAAATTAACACTTTTTGCAGACAACTGGCGCATCACCACAAAGGACAAATGGGTCCTAGAC
The DNA here is from genome assembly GCF_019279795.1 of Protopterus annectens. Classification (NCBI taxonomy): domain Eukaryota; kingdom Metazoa; phylum Chordata; order Ceratodontiformes; family Protopteridae; genus Protopterus; species Protopterus annectens. Next base: position 481,896,619 of record NC_056745.1, read on the forward strand.
ATTATCTCACACAGATACAGATTTCATTTCCACACCTTGCCAAGGATAAAAGGAATGCCAAACCTGCAACAAAATCAATGGGCAGAGGCACAAAAACAAATTACAGATCTCATGGACATGAGCCATTCAACTGGTACCTACACAGGAGCAAGGCCAAGGATTTTACTCTAGGCTCTTTCTAGTCCCCAGAAATGACAATGCTTGGAGACCTATTCTGGACCTTTCAATTTTAAACACCTTCTTACAAGTACCCCAAATTCAAGATGCTAACACTACAGCAGCTTCTTCCCATGTTGGGCAAGAAAGCTTGGCTAGTAACGTTGGACCTCAAGGAGGCATACCTGCATGTCCCTATCAGACAATGTTGCAGAAGATACCTCTGTTTCATTGCTGGTTCAACCCATTACCAATTCTCTGCACTGCCCTTTGGCTTATCTACTGCGCCCAGGATCTTCACAAAACACCTGGCACCAGTAATTGCATACTGCAGACAAAGAGGAATTCAAATATACCCATACCTGGACGACTGTCTCATCCAAGCAGAAAGCAAGGACATTCTCTTACAACACCTGGCTTTTGTAAAACATCTTCTAAGTTACCTAGGGTACACAGTAAACAAAAAGAAATCAAAACTAGTGCCCTCACAAAATATGACATTCCTGGGTGCCAGCTTGAATACAACGGCCCAGATGGCTTATCTGACACCAGACAAACAACTACAATTAACTCAATACTTCAGAACAATGGCAGCAAAGACCCAACTCCCTGCAAGAAAAATTCTGCAGGCCTTGGGCTTCATGGCATCTTGCATACTCCTAATACCATTTGCAAAACTGCATATGAGGAAATTTCAATGGTACCTAAAAAGCGTATGGACTCAACACAGCCACAGCTTGGAAACAATGATAAATCTAATTCCCTGCCTTCAACAGGAGTTTCTATGGTGGTCACAGGCATGTCACCTCAACAAGGGTCAGCCTTTCACCCTACCCCCAGCCAGGCAAACTATGACAACAGATGCATCGGACTATGCCTGGGGGGGCACACATGGCAGGACGGTGCGTTCAAGGCATATGGACAGCAGATCAAAGGAATCTGCACATCAATCAAAAAGAAATGCTAGCTGTACCAAATGCTCTGACAGCCTTCAAGGACCTCTTACATCCAGGACAGCTTATCATAAGGACAGACAACACCACAGTAATGTGGTACATAAACAAACAAGGGGGTACACACTCCTACCCTCTATGCAGGCAAGCACTGTCCTTGTGGGACACAGCACTGGCTTACCAAGTTCAATTACAAGCTCAATTCCTGCCAGGAAAAAAGAACACCTTGGCAGACGACCTAAGCAGAAACATCATGGAGTCCCACGAATGGAAACTGGATCCACAAGCATTCGCAATGATAACTCAAAAATGGGGACTCCCATACATAGACCTGTTTGCCAGCCCTCAAAACTATCAGCTAACAGAGTTTTGCACAAGGACTTTTCACCATCAAGCTTGGAAAGTAAACGCACTCTCATTCAGTTGGAAAATGCTAACAGTATATGCCTTTCCTTCACTACCCCTTCTCACAAAGGTGCTACTGAAAGTCAAGATGGAGAGACCCCGAATGATACTCATTGCCCCAGACTGGCCACGCCAGCACTGGTACCCACTATTAAGGAATATGGCCCAGGGCCCACCATGGATTCTACCACAAATTACCCACCTGCTCACACAGCAAGACAATCAGATTCTACACAGCCAGCTCAAAACCTTAAACTTGGCTGCATGGCAAATCACCTAAGCAACCAGCCAGTTCCTCTCTCACAAGCTGTTATGGAAGTTATTCTGGAGGCCAGGAGGCCCAGCACCAGGAAAGCCTACTCAGACAAATGGTTTTGCGTCTGGAACCAAGCTAAAGGCCAAAATACCCTTCAGCCAGACATACCTCAGATTCTGCAATATCTAACTGAGATGTTACACAAAGGGCTTTCTTTTTCTTCTATTAAAATCCACGCCTCAGCTATTTCTGCTCACTACAACACTGATCCTCCCTTATTTTCACATCCACTCCTGAGGCAGTTTCTCAGAGGGGCCAAAAACATTAGGCCTCCCAGGAGAGCGCCAACGCCTACTTGGGACCTCAACTTTGTTCTGGAAAAACTCACGCTACCTCCTTTTGAGCCAGCTTTCTCAGCTGATTTAAAGTTTATATCATGGAAGACTGCCCTGCTGCTAGCAATCACTTCAGCTAGAAGATTTTCGGAGCTTCAGGCACTAATGGCAGTAGAGCCTTTCCTCATTTTTCATCAAGACAGAGTTTCTCTACGAACTAACCCCTCCTTTATGCCTAAGGTGGTATCCAGTGTGGCTCTGAATCAAACCATTCATTTACCCACCTTCTTTCCATATCCACAGAACAAAGGAGAAAGACTCCTGCATTCCTTGGACATTCACAGACAGCTACGTTACTACTTGGATAAAACTAAGGTTTTTAGAAAATCTGACCAGCTTTTTGTATCCTATGCTACATCATCACAAGGAAAGTCTATCTCAAAACAGACCATTTCCAAATGGATAGGACATTGCATATGTTTTTGCTACACCCACCATGGAAAACCAGTTCCTGCTACCATAAGGCCCCACTCTACCAGGGCAGCAGCTACATCTACAGCCTTCCTCAGGGGGGTGCCAGCCAAGGATATTCTGGAAGCTGCAACTTGGAGTTCAGTACACACCTTCACCAAACATTACCACTTTACTGTAAGACTAGAGCTGGCTTCGCCACTGCAGTTTTGCAGGGCCTTCTAGCCTCCTCTAACCCTGTTTGACTCCACCTCCCATCCTTAGCTTTGGTATTCTACCCAAGTGTGATGACTGCAGCAGGGTACCACGATGAACATAGTACAGTTTTGTACCTACCATAAACGTAGATGTTCGAGT